>NW_026057580.1:31230564-31332122 GCF_023721935.1 Panthera uncia | reverse complement strand
CACATCTCTCTCTCTCTCTCTCTCTCTCTATATATATATATATATATATATATACACACACACACACACACACACACACACACACACATGCTAACTCGGCTAAACATCTGGCTTCAGCTCAGGTCAAGATCTCATGGTTCATGGGTTCAAGCTTTGCATCAGGCTCTACACTGAGAGCATAGAGCCTGCTTCAGACCCTCTGTCTCCCTTTTTCTCTACCCCTCCACTGTCTTTCTCAAAAGTAAAACAAATAAAAAAATTTAAGTATATGTGTGTGTGTGTATAAATGTATATGTGTATATGTATGTATGTGTATATATACATACACATATAAATACCAAGCATCCATTTACCAATGTTTGCCAAGAATTTTAAACACTGTTATGTGAAATAATAACTGTTTTTTTTTTCCATATATATTAATCCAAGAGAAAATGGACTTTATAACATCGGGGAGAATTTTTCATGGATGTGCTATTGTTAAGCATTGGAGAGTTTTATGAAATTACATTTTATAAATATTTTTCTTAAATGTTTTAAAGGGAACATACTTGTACTTTTTTTATAGCTCTTTAGTGGCAGGACTCTTGTGCAACTAGACTAACATTCTTAATGGATTTATGACATTGTGGGAACATGGGCAGAGGTACTACAAAAAAAGGGAATAATATCATCACACAGAATTTCTGTGACTCTAATTTTGCATAGTGCTTCCTTCAGTATTATTATGTTCTGTTTAATGTAGCAGAGGTGAATTTGAGCATGGAATGAATTATATGAGCACTCAATATTCGTTCAATCCCTGATTCTATAGCCTAGTATCATGCAATACTCCCATAGGAATACTTGGTAAAAAAAGTCAAAATATTAATTGGTCTGTTAGAAACACTTGAAAATAGCTGCAATTCTGTGTTAAGAAGTGGCATCAATGAGTCACAAATATTAATAAAAAGTGAGTTCCAAAATCAGTAAGTAAATGTTTAGTGTTATTCTAAGCTTTGATGTGCACAAATACTATAGGTATTTTAACAAGTGCTACTAAAACTGAACTTGAGATTGCAAACATATTGATGTATTTTCTTTAAATGTAGTCACTAAATACAATAAAATTCTCATAATTTAAACCTAGGGGCAAGACAAAATAAAATGGGTTGACTGTTGTTTCATAATGTCATAGCCAGGAAAAGACACTTCAAGTTTAAGGTTTCCTTTTTTGTCTCCTCCCAAACATTCTGCCACTTGATGCGAGCTGAACTTTTCCCAAAGTTTATGAAGACATGAGAGACATTTTAAAAGCATAGTAATAGATTCAAGACGATTTAAAGCCAAGATATTTAAATGTAGTGAAATATTATTATTTTTTAATCAAAGGAGTGTTTTCTTCCCTTGCCCATTGTCAAACCACATCTATTTAGTGAAATATTGTGGGCATTTATAGATACACAGGCTATGAAAGTCTTTTGTAATATCTTTTCAGAGATTCCAAATATCCTAGATTTCCCCCTTTACCCCCTTTACCTTTACTTAAACAACTGTGACAGAATTGTCAGTAAAGATGAACGTCCTTAATGAGAAAATGATCATAGCCTCACAAGGAAACTACAGAGAAGAGACCTAATCCTCACAATCCATTAAATCAAGACGTCCTTTCTGAAGCCAAACACCTTGCTATAAACTCTATCCTCACTGTTACTTCCTGGAAAGAATACTTGCTCTTCGTCACTATCAAGAGCCTCTTCACTATTTATAGTGTTTGAGTCTCTGCCCCTAGCTCTAACATTCATGTCTGTAGGCTTTACTAACCTGGTTCCTTTAGCCTTTTCTCCCAGGGCCCATTTCTCCAGTTGTTAATCATTTTTATTACTCCTCTTTGGTTTCTTTCCAAATTCTCTTTATCATGACTCAGTTAGGTGATGTCAAATGAAACCCACTATGCTAATAAATATTTGACCAGTGCTGGAGTTAAGAAGAAAGTGTCCTTTGTGATTTATACAGATATTACTCGCCTGAAGTCTCCTCAGCTAAGGATTAAGGATAGTGGAGCTTTGAATTCTTGAAATCTGGCCCTAAAATGGCAAAATCAGGGTATTTTAATTGTAGGAAGAGTTGGAATGGTGAAAGCAATTCAAATTATGTAGGAGGCTTAGCATTAAGAGGAGTAAAGACAGGGGGTGCCTGGGTGGCTCATTCGTTTAAGTGTCTGACTTGGGCTAAAGTCATGATCTCACAGTTTCTGAGTTGGAACCCCAAGTTGGGCTCTGTGCTCACTGCTCAGAGCCTGAAGCCTGCTTCCAATTCTGTGTCTTCCTTTCTCTCTCTGCTCTTCCCCTGCTCGCGCTCTCTTTCTTTCCTAAAAATAAATAAACATTAAAAAAAAAAAAAAGTAAAAGACAGAGATAGCAAATGCTGACACAATGTTCTAAGGAAAGACTTAAAATGAGAGTCAAAGTATCAAGAACCAAAAAGAAACTGGAATGCAATGGGAGAGCCTCTAGATGAAGTGGTAAGCTCTTGCATGAATACAATACATGAAGTTGAAGTCTCCCTAGTTCACTATTGCCGTTCAGCGGCCGGTTTGTGCAGGGTCAGAGCAGAGTGAATCCACTGTATATTTAAGGCAGGTGTTACTTCTGTTGTAGTTTCAGAATACTCAGACATTTTGCCAGTTATTAAAAATATGTTTAAAGTTGATTTCTTTGTAATTATTCCATATACCGCATGGTGCAATTTTGACGCATGTAAGGCAAATCCTTAGTCTCAAAATGTCTCCTAAAGGGCCATTCATTTTGAGATTTTACCAAAGTAAAGATCTTATTTTACCAATTTGAGACAACTGAAATAGTACTTCGCTTCTTGCCTGTCGTATATAAACCTAGGTTAGTAATTTTGTCTATTTTATTCACTGTTGTATCTCCAGTGCCTTGACTATTGTGGCAGCTCAGTAAACATTGTGGCAGCTCACTAAATGAATGAACAGTATTCTCCTCTGGTTTCCTGTCTTGGTGAATGGTGATGTTCTATCCTCAACTGTACCACATTAAAACTGAAGGCTCATCCTTGATAGCTGTTTCCTGTGTCTCATTCTTCTCATCCAGTTCTTCCCCAAGTGCAGAAGTGCAACTGTCTACCTGACCCCTCCTGTCCCTTTTTTACATGTTTGGCTCATTTCATATCCTTTTTACTACTCACCTGATTTGTGGAAGTTGGTTTAGAACTCCTCCTTTCTCACTGAGACAATTTTCCAAAATACTGTCAGAAGAATCAATGTAGTCTTTGTAAAATACAAGCTTGATTGTGACACTCCCAACTTTAACAATTTCATATTTGATATGGAGAAGAACTACTGTGTTGGCACATGGGCTCCTTGCTGTATTTACAAGTCATTTTCCTGTTCTCCTTTCGTCTGGTCCTATTTTCCCACCCAATATGCTATAATCATTTACAAAGCTTTGTAGTCACTGTACATCATTATACTTTTTGTACATGCTATTTTATTCATCTAAAGTTCCAATAATTATCCCCTTATTTTCTTCAACTTCTTCTATTCAATAAACATATTGATGTTTTCCTTAGCAGCAGCTAACACTGGTGACCAGACATTTCTGCTTAGAAATTTTATTCATTTGGACTTCCAGGAATTGGCATTCACTGCCATCTTCTCATCCTCCAATAACAGCTTTTTTGAGTGTCCCTTTATCATTCCACCTCTTCTAATATTTCAACTATGAAAACATTAAATACTCATGGGTCTCAGGGCTTAGATCTAAACCCTGATTTCATTTAGTTCTATATTCCCTTTGTTGGCAGATCTCATCTCAAGTGTTGCTTCAACTTCTTTTTTGTTTTGTACTTTAAAAAGCAATTTTTTTAGCTCTGTTTAGATCTCACTAAATTATATCTGCTATTTAGACATCCCTCTGAGCTCTAGACATGTGTATTCAACTGGATCTATCCTCCTGGATAGCCCTCATGCACCTGAAACAAAAAATATTCAAACATGTACTCACTTAACCTGTTTTCCTCTACATTTGTCCCTTTTTAGAAAGGCAACAACATCCTGTCAGTTGCTCATCCAGATTCTCCCTCTCCTTCACTCTGTACCTCTAACTTTTGTCTGTCCCCATGGCCACCTCCCCAGTTCAAAGCATCAATATCTCATGCCCTTAACCTAGAATTGCAATACTATCTCCCTTAGAGCCAAAGGGTTTCGAAAATGCAAGCCTGCTTGTGTAGTTTCACTTCTTAAATCCTTTCTATGCCTTTCTATTTCTCTTAGGTTAAAAGAAAAATGTGGCCCTGACTTATAGCACCTACTTTCCCCATTTAACCACCCAGACCCTATCTGTGTTGCTGTTTCTCCTCTGTCCATGTGGAGGTGTTTTTGGCTTGTCATAATGTCATCGGTTTGTACTCTGTAGACCAATGGTGCAGTTACCATTCCTGTATATGTTTCTTTCCCACACTGCAAGATTCTTAAAGTTAGGATATACCTAACACAGAATCTGGAATTTATTAACTGTTTAGTAAATATTTGTTGAATGGTTGAAAACTAGAAGCCTAGATGCTTTAAAAGGAGGTGCATTAGGATTATGCCTAGAATTTTTATGCCTTAAGGACACAATTTAAACATTCTTGGGGCGCCTGGGTGGCGCAGTCGGTTGGGCGTCCGACTTCAGCCAGGTCACGATCTCGCGGTCTGTGAGTTCGAGCCCCGCGTTGGGCTCTGGGCTGATGGCTCGGAGCCTGGAGCCTGTTTCCGATTCTGTGTCTCCCTTTCTCTCTGCCCCTCCCCCGTTCATGCTCTGTCTCTCTCTGTCCCAAAAATAAATAAAAAACGTTGAAAAAAAATAAAAAAAAAAAAACAACATTCTTTACTGTGAAAAGAATACCTCTTTTATCAGGAAAATAAGGGTTTCATTTTTTATCACAATGTTTAGCATCATTACTATCTTCATTATTTTGTTACAATGTTTTCTATATACCTACCACTATAGTAAGCACTTTACAAATATTATTATCTAGTATTATTCATATAAACTCAGTAAGATAGGTACTAATATTGACCTCATTTTATAAATGGTGAAACTAATATTCAATGAGGTTAAATAACTTCCATTAATATCAAATGTATATTAAATATTAAAGCCAGGGCATGAATATTTCACTGTGGAGATCCTGTTCAATCTCTCTGCAATGGTTTTACAAACATAGGATTTCTTTTGTTTACATTTATCAGTTTAAATTCTCTCTTTTTTATTCTGTTGTGACAGTGAATAATTCAGGATTTAGTGCCTTATTGCTCTGCCTCTGTCCAAATTTAACTTTTATATTAAAGCCTTTAATTTGTGGTTGGAAATAACTCCACTTATTTTCTCTTTTCTTTGTGTTCTCCTCCTTCTCTCCCTTTCTCCCTTCCTCCTCCTTTCCTTTCTCCCTTCCTTCCTTTACCTCATTTGTCACATATGTATTTAATACTCATTGCTAGGTAGTTCACTAAGCAATGAAAAACATAAAAAATACTTTCTAAGCTAGCTTCCCCTTCTGCCACTACTTCTCAGGTTCCACATGGACTATTCACAGTTCTTGTGAATTTTAATTAGAACCTTGTGTCTTTTTTAGATAAAGATTGTGCTTAAAAACTGTCCACTACTTTCCACTGAATTTAGAATACATCTGAGTTGATTTGCATTTCCTCCAATATCCCCTTAGGAACTTACTTACCTTCTCCCTGATCTGTTCTCATATCACTGTCGTTCTTTGTCACTGTTCTCCAGTCATGCAGATTCTGTGTGAAGCCAGGTTCCTTCCTCTCCAGGACTTTGCCAATGCTAACCCCTCTGTATGAAACATCTTCCACAACGTTTTGACTACTTGTTTCTTCTTTCCATCCTAGGTATCAACTTCAACCTTTCTCTCAGAATAGTTCTTTCTGACCATCTATGCTAAAATAGTTTCTTAAACCCCCACACATTCTGGCTAAGTATTTTTCTGGGTTGTTTTTCTAAGTTGTCACTATGTATTTGTGTGTTCATTCACCTGTTTACTAACTGTCTCCTAGCCTAGACTGAAAACTATAGGAAGTCAGGGACCATGTCTGTTTTGTTTACAATATTGTAAGGCGTTTCGCATTGGGTCTGGCCAATAAATATTCATCGATTAAGTGAATACGTTAGTTTTGCAGTTTCAGATGTTAAAGTAAATTTGACATGCCTTGCCTTTTCTTGCATCCCTGAAATAAATGATTCAAGCTTTGCAAAGAAAATGCTTTGGTCCTTTTCTCCATTCATAGGTTGACAAGACAGCACAGACTCTCAGGTCCTGGTGCCAATTCAGAGGGCTCTGGTTTTGCTTTTATCAGATACTGAGAGCAAAGTCACGGGACAGCATGATGTCTTGTGTTCTTTGGCATGTCAGACTCCAAGCAGATGGGCTGGGTAGCGTCCAGGGTGATTCAGATCTTCAGTGAAGTCCCAGGGGACAATCAGGAATGGTCTGGGGGCTGGTAGAGCTGCAATGCACAGAACATTCATGGGTTGAGACAATTCTCACAGTTAAATCTTAGAAAAATTAAAACAAAATATTACCCTGAATACGTCGTGTAAACTTAATGGTGTCATTCAAAGTAGACCCAAGTGTCACTCTTTTTGTACTATACTCGCTAGTAGTCAAAACTCATCCCCTATCAGACACTCTTTCTAGCTAATGCTCATTAAGATGATTCATTTATTTAACATCCCCTTGATGCTTACCTATTGGCAACATATCCATTGCATTATAAAAATATAATAATTTAAAATAATTTCAGAGAGAGTTATAGTATTTTAGAAATACCCTTTTATTTTGAGCCAGGAGAATGCCATTTTGTGACTTTGGACACATTTGGACAAATGACTTCTACTGCATGGGCTTATATTTGTCCACTTATAAAACTGGGATTATTTTGCTGCTTACTGACAGATTTCTGTGTTTTCTAACAAGATAACACCTGAAGTTTTTAGGAACTATAGCAGATATCAAAGGTCAGCTTTTAAAACTCCATTGGTATCAAATCAACTTTAAGCTCACATTCAATTTTTTGTTTTTGAATTTACTATTATCTGATGTTTTAAAACTAGTCTATGGACTTCTGTTATCTCCTTGATTTACTCTAAGCTGAGAAGAAGTTCTCCCAGTTTCTGCTACCCTACTCCCCACTAGCTAAAAAGACTTGCATGATAGTTAGGCTTTGGAGACATAATGAGTTTAGGGTGATTTTTCTTTCTTCCATAGAAATTAGACAGAAACTCTTCCCCCCATCCTTCTAAGTTTCCTACTATTGTTGTTACAAGTTATGACAAATTTAGTGGCTTAAAAAATACACACCCATTTTTTTTTAATTTATAATTCTGGAGGTCACAAGTCCAAAATGGATCAGCATGGTTTCACTCCTTTTGGAGGCTCTGAAGGAGAATCTGTTTCTTTGCCTTTTACAGTTTAGAATCGCCATTAACATTCCTCAATTTATGGCCTCTGCTTCTTTCCACAAATCCTGCAGTGTAATTTTTTCATATCCACTTTCTCTCTCTCTCTGATTTCTGCTTTCATCATCACATCTCATCTTCTGGCTTTACTTATGACCTTCCTAACCCCTCTTATAAGAATTCTAGTAATTATATTGGCCCCACCCAGATAATTGAGAATAATCTCCCAATTTCAATATCCTTAATTTAATCACATCAATAAACTCCCTTTTGCCATGTAAAGTAACATATTTATAGGTACCAGGAATTAGGAGACAGAGGCAGCGGGAAGGGCACTAACCAGCTTACCAAATCCTTCTTTTCTTCTTTCCCAAATATCCAAACTGGTGAGGGATGTGTCTGACCACACAGTATCAACTCAAGGCTAATCTAGCCCAGCATCATTATTACTTCTTCTTACGCTGATGCACTCAGCTTACTTTTCTCATCATTTCACTGCTCTTTGCCGGCTATCAGATATCCCTGTCCACATTGTACACTTATGGGTGCCTCATAGCCCAGATTTCCAATAGCCACGTTACCTGCCAGCACTGTCAAGAGCCTCTGTGGTTGAAGGTCACTTTTCATTGAAGTCTGGAATATTGCTGATAATGCTGATTAGTAGGTACTATTACTTTCTCTAGGTCCAAGAATATTTCTAGCAAACTTCCAGTTGGTACAAATATCTATGTGAACAATAATTGGAGATATTTCTTAAGTAGAGGCATGCGTATACGAAAGAAAGATTAATGTCTTAAGTCAGTGCTAGAATGTTTATATGTAAAATTTTCTTAACTAAGCATATATGCCTTATATTGGGATCCAAGTAGCAATTTTCATTTTTTCTTCACTGAAAATCTACATAAAATTTTACCCAGGTGTGATTGAGACTTTTTAATGTTCTGTTAATGTATTGTTATTTTATTTTTAAAATACTATTTTTTATTTTTAAAATTTCTTCATGCATTGGTGGATATTTTTCTCTTCTTTTTTGCATGATTGACACTCTTCCTGTTCCATGATAGTTTGAATTTTAAAAAATGACTTGTACATAATAGCCTTTCTATCTGTAGCAGAGAATTTTCAACTGTATTCATTCTCATTTCAGATTTTATTTTATTTTTTTAAGTTTATTTATTTGTTTTGAGAGAGAGAGAGAGAGAGAGCACTCATGAATGGGAAAGGGGCAGAAAGCAAGGAAAGGAGAGGGTCCCAAGCAGGCTCTAGGCTGTCAGCACTGAGCATAGTGAGGGGCTCGATTACAGAAATGGTGAGATCATGACCTGAGCCTAATCAAGAACCTGATACCTAAACATCTGAGCCACCCAGGTGCCCCTCTAATTTCAGATTTTAAATAACAGAACCCCCGTTAACTGATTTCTTAGTAGGTTATGTGTTTCTACAATATACTCTCTTAAATGTATTCTTTAAATGCATTCTTTCACTCCAGGTTCTCCAAATTCTTTTCCTTAAGCATCCAGCCCATTTTCACATGTCCATTTTGTGTTGCTTATAAACTTTGATCTGGGGTTTCAGTGGTTTGTTAAAAAAAAAAAAAAAAAAAAAAACTATGACCACTGCTTTTCTGGAGCCTATACTCCAGTGAGAAAATAATCACATATATTGATATTGTATGCATACAAAGAGTTATTTCTACCAGAAGTAAGAATGTTTGAGGTCATGAGCCTGGTCTAGTGTTTCTGCTGGTTTTCAACAGCACCATATCTAAATGCCTATAGCATACAGTGGGAATGATATGAATATTTGTGACTGTCCATGAAGGAAGATATTTACCTATAGAAACATGGAGCAGAGGAACACATAATTTTATGAGAAATCAATACCCTCTTGAAAAATTAGTAGTATATAAACATGAGGCATTCTCATGACAACCTGATCTAGACACTTAGGACTCATTAGATACAATTATTTTTAATTAAAGCTCTCTGTTTTCCCTGGACCTCATTTCTTTCAACAAAACAACTTTTCATGATTACCCATGTTTATTCAAGTTTCTATTCTAAGATGAAATAGGACTTGTAAAATACAATTCAAAGAAATGTATAAATGTAAAAAAGGGAAAACTTTGGAACTACATGGTCTGTAATGAGCAGGTTATGACATAGAAGGTTTTATAAGTGATAGAGATATAGCACAGTATAAAACCACAATACTTTGGGGGGAAGCCAGCTGCTGTTTCTTGAATTTTATTTACTAAATGAACTCAGTGCTTTGTTGCTTAATTGAGCTCAAGATAAGAATACATAATCTAATGCCAGACCACAAATTTTCTGACAGGAAACACATCATAATGCCTAACTTAGAATTCAAATTATAAACTAGCCAACCATCATGGAGCCATTTTTCCTACATGGTGAGTCATCTAATTTACAACTTAGAAAAACAATGACAATTCATGTTCTAATTTTATTTGTGATGCTTAACAATGTTATAGAGCATGTAAGTGTTTTCTCTGTGCTAAATTTAAAATCAATATAAATCAGATGTGTTTGAATTACAAAACTTTTGCAATAGAAAAAAATAACAGCTATATTTTTAATGTCCATCTTTCACAAGGTTTTCTTTATATCAATAAAAAAGTGGAAGCTGAATTATTTTCAACTTTAACATACTACTAGATAGATAGATAGATAGATAGATAGATGATAGATAGATAGATAGATAGATATAACTGATTATTCGTGTCTCTAAATAAAAGAATGTAAATAAATACATTAAAGAAGGATTCTCAGTTTTGTTTTAAAGTGATTAGATTCCTTTTCCAACATTAGACAAATGGAATACACCACTGCAATAGGCTCATGCTATTAAGTATTTTTATAGCTTCCATGTCTATTCTCTTCCCCCAATTAATTCTCCACACAGTAATCAAGAATGTTTAAAAATGTAAATCATTTCATATTACTTCTCTGCTTACACATCACACTATCCTTACCATTGCTTATAGGATCCTGCTTCATATATCCTTGTCTAATTCTCTGGCCTTATCTTCTGTCATAAACTCACCTTATACATCATTTCTCAGTCTAAGAGGAATTATTAAGTTCTCTGACAATTCCAAACTCTTTTCAGCCTCAGGGCCTTTGCACTGACCAATCTGTACTAGAACACACTTCTTCTATGGCATACCTGGTTCTACTTCATCCTTCATTTGTCAGTTTGAACATTGCCTTGTCAGAGAGTCTTTACCTCATCACTCAATGTTAGGGAGGTCACCACCCCACACAAAGATGGTCACTGAGATATTTGTATTCTTTCTTACAACTCTTTTAGCTTTTCCGTTATGGGAATTTATTAGTTTATTTACTCTATTCACTAAGCATGAAGGGTAGGAACCAAGTCTGTCTTATTCAATATATCCTTAGCTCTAGTACAGTGAATGACATTTTTAGGTTCTTTATAAAAATTTGTTGACTAAATTGCTAAGTGAATGAATAAAGGAGAAAAGTCTGTTGCATTTGTCCCATAATGCTCATCTTTCATTGTCTCTGAGATGGTGAGAGAATGTGCGGCAAAAGGGGAATATCCAGGACTGTTGCCCATCTCAGCATGGGATTCTAGCAGGTGTGAATGAGTGGAGTTTCTGTTGAGTCAGGATGCATTCTTCAATTTTTGTTAGGGTTTCCAGAATACAAACATGTAGTTCATATATTATTGATTATAGTCCAGCCTTCACCAATGGAGTGGAGTGGATCCAGATGAACACACAAGGAGAATTATATATCAGTAGGTGCCAGATGCTTTAGTTGGATCACCCTCCTATTGGTATGATCGTTGGTCCTGGAGGCTCTTCTGGGCTGTATGCATACACTGGAATATTCTGGTCAGGGAGGGCCATATTAGAAAATCACTGATAAGAATCTATATTTATTTTTGAGAGAGAGAGAGAGAAAGTGTGGGAGGAACAGATAGAGAGGGAGACACAGAATCTGAAGCAGACTCCAGGCTCCGAGCTGTCAGCATAGAGCCCAATGTGGGGCTCGAACTCACGAACTGTGAATCTATGACCTTAGCCGAAGTCAAACATTCAACCAACTGAGCCAAACAAGTGCCCCTGAAACTCCTTTTGAATGAGAGAAATGTAGTGTATAAAAAGAAATGATCTACACTTAAAAATTATTTCACTGAAGGTAGAGAAGAATAATTAAAATATAATATTCTAAAATATAATTAAAATATTTTTCTGAAAAAAAAGAGAGATGAATTAATTCCTTCTGTGGTTTTTACAGCAAAATATTAAATTCTTGCTATTAAGGATAGTATTGGAGCCCATAAGGACCCAAGAGTCTTGGCTGAAAATCGATGGCACAATTAGAGGAAAGCAATATTAACATCACCACAATCAACTACTTTTGCAATCTCAGTACTCAAAAATAAAAGAATCCAGGACTAATAATATCACTGGTTAAATCTAATATTTGAATATAATATACCCAGTAGACTAAAATAATAAAGTTTCAAATGCAACATGGATGGGTATGAATGGGATCACTACCACTGCATGATATTTACGTCAATCAGTAAAGTAGTTTTTTAAATGTCCATAGTTTTCTACAATCTGAGAGATGGTTATGAAATACAAATGATATACTATCTAACTGACTATTTAATTTTGATTTCTGAGTCACAAAATATTGTAGTTCAGTTCTTTGTGCAAATATCAACTTTTATAACTTTTGACAGCTGTAAACATCAATTTTTATTGTTAGAATATTAAAGTTGTTTAGATACAATTTTGAATTATATAGCCAACCACAATCAATATCAAGCACTTTTCTGCTCTAGAGGTTTCTTAACTTAGTAGGATAATTACTTTTACCATGACAATATGCTTTACTAAAATGTGTATTCATATAATCATTACAAAGATAATTATATCTTCAATGTTGAATATAATTATTTTGCAATAATTATCACAATAAAACCTGAAGATGACATTAAATGCATTAACTTCCAAAATACAAAATCAAGCTATTCAGTTATGTAATAATATGGATATAAGTATATCATTCAACTATTTGCAAAAGTATTCTGTTCATGAATCTAACACCTTTATAGCCATCACTTTTTATTTTGTAAACTCTTAAAAAACTTTTAATCAAAAACAAGTAGAATTATGGGGCGCCTGGGTGGCGCAGTCGGTTAAGCGTCCGACTTCAGCCAGGTCACGATCTCGCGGTCCGTGAGTTCGAGCCCCGCGTCAGGCTCTGGGCTGATGGCTCGGAGCCTGGAGCCTGTTTCTGATTCTGTGTCTCCCTCTCTCTCTGCCCCTCCCCCGTTCATGCTCTGTCTCTCTCTGTCCCCAAAAAAAAAAAAAAAAAAAAAACGTTGAAAAAAAAACAAGTAGAATTAATCAGAACAGTCATTTGATCTCAATGAGAAGTCATGCTTTCACTATATGCAACTTCTATAGATGCCTGTATTAAATCCTGTTTGGTTTCAGTACTATTGTCTTAAAATAATGTTTAACACGAATTAGATGCTAATATTGTTACTTTAACATTTTTGTTTCTTGTGCTCTCCATGTGATCAGGGGTGTCCCTGTTGGATGATAAATGTTGGGGTGCATTTGGAGAAAGTTATCTTCAACATTTTAAGGAAACAAATTCAGCGTATTATTTCTCATTAAACTTGCATGTTTATATTTTTAGTACATTACCACTTAAAAGATCTATTGTAACATTTTTTAAAGTATTGCAATCAGGAAAAACAAATAAGCAGTCTTACACCATTCAGTGAAAGATGAAACTTCTGAGGCAACAGTATTCAGATTTTAAGCATCCAGGTTCTTAATACGTTCTGCAACAGGACTACTGAAACCTTATTTCCCAAATTCCATATACACGTAACAATAATTCCTCATGTTTGCTCCTGACCCTCTTAACTGTTCAGCCTGGTGGCCTCATTCATTTCAGATGCCAAGGCACAGGCTGTGCCCTCACTGGTTAGTACAGCATATTTCCTGCCACATAAACTACTTCCCTCACCGGCCCAGAGAACAGAAGCACACAGTCCGCTGCTCACATCTGAACACAAACCATAACACGACTAAGAATCTTTCACGCCATTCTTGAAAGAGAGGTATTAGTAATGTAGTATCTAGAAAGAGTTAGAGGAAAAAAAAAAAACTTTTATCTATCTTTGGGTTTTGGCCAGTTGTAAAATTTGGGAGCTTTGTTTAGTTTACAAGTGTCTCACATTACTAGATAAGACTACGGCAGAAGTTTACAAAGTGGAAGTCTACCAAAATCAACTATATAACAAAAAATACTTTGTTGAATATGAAAAACCTGTAACAAATTCTAAACTTGATGTGACAACAGGACAAGGGTTGCAAAATGGGACTGTCCAGCCCAACTATAAACATATGGCGATTCATCTATGTGTGGGAAAATCCAAATCTATAAAATCAACCACGTGTATATCATGTATATCAGCCAATTACTAGATTCCTAGATATAGATATAGATATGGATATATAGATACATATATATATATATATATATATATATTTTTTTTTTTTTTTAATTTTCTGAAGTGGATCCAGATCCTGAAATGGAAAGGTATTTGTGATTCTACATAATGTTTGGAATGACTAATGTAAAAAATAGAGTCCTTGGATATTTGGTTCTACCTCTTATAGTTTTTATGATATCAGAATCCCTTTACCTTATTTGCCTCCAATAGTAGCATTTCCATCATTTATCTGTGCCTAACTTATTCACTAAATACTATGACATTCTCCTACATTTGAGGTATAGCATCCGTGCCAAGTGACCACACTGCAGCCAAGCTGAGTCTGTGCTGGAGTCAGAAACACTCATGATACTCATTTCATTTTGTGTGGAAGATTAGATAACTGAAACTATAATTCAAGAATATTTGAATTAGTCAGATTCTCTGGTGTCTTATTTTAATTTTTAGGCAATGGCAAAATCATAATTTGAAAACTAAATTTTATGAGAGTATTAGATGGTAGTAGTTTTTACATGGCATGAAGTCCAATAGACAACGTTAGTCATTTCACTTCTCCTTCTCTACTTCAGAACCTAACCCACCAAGGTTTGCTCTTTGTGTTAACTTAATCTGAACTTGTTCTTACTACTTCATTACTTCCTTAATAGGAAAAATAAAAGAATAGGTCTACTCCTATTCTTTATTTTCTAAACTACTTTTAGAAGCCATTATGATTTGACTATGGACCATCAATTTAAAAGACTTTGTATCCTGACTATGATTACTTGGAATTGCCAGATAATATAGAAGTGCTTCAGGTTTTTACTCTTAAACTGAAAATTATCCTTCCTTGCAGTGTTTCAGGGAAACACTAATGGGTAACCTAATGGGTAAATACATGTGACTGTCCCTAAAAATTATGTGATGCAGGGTCAGCTGGGTGGCTCAGTCAGTTAAGTGTCTGACTTCGGCTTAAGTCATGATCTCGTGGTCCCTGGGTTTGAGCCTCACATAGGCCTCTGGGGCTCTGTGCTGACAGCTCATAGCCTGAAGCCTGGTTCAGATTCTGTCTCCCTCTCTCTCTGCCCCTCCCCCACTCATTCTCTGTCTCTGTCTCTGTGTCTGTCTCAAAAATGAATACACATTAAAAAAATTTAAAGAAAATTTAAAAAAATTAAAAATTACATGATGCAAAGAAAGGGTTGAATAAAGGAAAGGTCAGTTGAAAACTAATTTTGAAGCAGTACTCAACTTTTGAAAATAAATCTAAAGAGGTTATACATTCATTGCCTCACATATATTTATTGAGTATCTACTATATGTCACTCTGCAAAGCACTGAGGATACATGAGTAAGGAACGTTAAAGAAAAAAAAGACAGTACCTCTATCCTTATAGAGCTTAGAATATTAGTGAGATTCTAAAAAAAAAAAAATCTAGACAAAGGTTAAGCCAATTTCCTTGTGATCTAAGACCTTTCCACTGCAAGTTTTTCTCATGCCAGTGCCATACTTTTGCAGTCTTAGAAATATAGACAGGAATCCCTCTGTAACAAAGCCTTTAGCTTTGTCATATAGTAAGCAGGTTTACTGAGTTTCTTCTCTTGTCAAATCACTGATTAGAATTGGTAGCATCTAAAAGACATATACTAGAGTATAATAAAAGGTGAGAGAAAAAGAAGATCTCATTTATCTGGTAAGTAAGAGGTTTTTGCACCTGCTCAAAATGACTTTTGGTTGGAACAAACTTTTCAAATGTCAGGATAATTCAGAGTGGCAACCGGTGAATATCCAATTTTTCACATGATCAACTAAGCCAAACCTCAGCTTCTCCAACTCTGTAAGTCTATCTATCACTAATTGAAAAACAGGAGAAAACTCAAATAATGGCTACAACATTTGAGTTAAGAAATCCAGAGTCTAGACTGCATTACTTTTCATAGGTGAAATGTCTATTCTGGACCTCTATAACTAAACTGTTTTCACTTTTTCTGGTTGATTAATAAGGCTCAGAAATTTTATTTTCCCTGGAACTCATCTCCTTTGTACCTACAATCTTAGGAGAATTTCTACACGAAATATAATCATGAAGCTATATTTATTATTTTTTCACTAAAAAGTTAAAATAAGAACTATATCACACTAAACCTCAAGTCCAATCTTTTAAAAATCTGATTGCCAGGCGCCTGGGTGGCTCAGTCGGTTAAGCATCCGACTTCAGCTCACGTCACGATCTCACAGTCTGTGAGTTCGAGCCCCGCGTCGGGCTCTGGGCTGATGGCTCAGAGCCTGGAACCTACTTCCGATTCTGTGTCTCCCTCTCTCTCTGCCCCTCCCCCGTTCATGCTCTGTCTCTCTCTGTCTCAAAAATAAATAAATGTTAAAAAAAAAAATTAAAAATCTGATTGCCAAACAACATAGTAGGTAAAAAATTATATTTCTTAAAAATGTTTGTAATATTCAAAACATTATGAAAAATAATACCCAAAAGACTTTTTATTAAATCTTGGTGCAATGAGATTAATTTAATTTATTGATAGATAAAACATTATTCAACATTTTTTTATATTATAGTGATAGGCTTGATTGCTGATTTAATGGACACTAAATTGATGGTAAAATGCCAGTTTAATTTGCTCAATCACTAAAAAAAAATGTATCCAAGGAAATAAATTAACCAAATATATCCCTCTTTCTCTCCCTCTCTATCTAATTAACCCAGTATTTTCCAAAAAGGCTTTCCTAATGTTCAATTTCTGTAGAAAAATACAAATTTGAGAAACCAGTTTAACAAAATTAGCAAAAACAAAAATAATCATTATCTTGTCATGAGTTGGGTAAAATATCCAAACTGTTTGAATAGGGAATCACTTGCCCCAATTATTTCAAAATAATTTGTCTAAATTCAACTTGAAATAATAATTTATAGAAATATTAACTTCAATTTACAATATAAATATATATTTTTTTCTAATGTCAACAGAGCTGCATGCATAGAAAGACATAGGTCCAATTAGGTAAACAATTAATGGAGACTTAATTTAAGTGCATCAAACCCAATTTTATCATCCAGATATAATCTAGTAAACTTCTATTATGGTCTTCAGACAGAATTTTTTGAGGTGAGAATAGGAATTGGATAGGCTGTAATGCTGTACGTGTTATACAAATGATTGTACCCAAAAGATGAGAAGTCGAGTCACAAATCTGCCCAAAGCCATGACCGTATTCCAAGATCACCTAGTCTAAAGAGAATATAGCATTTTCTTAATTATTTAGTCCAGAGAATGAATCTTTATCTAACTAGTTTGGCCTTGGGGAGAGCATGTCAATTTAATTACATCTAATTATTCTGCTTTGACTAATATTTATGGTGTCTACATGGACTCTGGAAGAATGGAATATGAGAATTATTTAAGAAATAGGCCAAGAGGTCTTTGGTACATACATATTAGCAGAAGAGAGGAATGCCCTTAATAAGAAGGATTTTCATAAATAAGTCCTTATAGACTTTCACGTCTAACCTAGGCATGCAAATTAAATAGCTCTTAAATTTAACCTTCCCCCTGAGCATGTCCAGGCACTAGAACAATGTAGATTGTACCTGCTATGAAATTATAATTCCAATTAGAGAGCCCCTATTCTGCTCTGGGAGTGTCTTACAGTCATGTGGCCACCTTCAAAAAAAGAAGTGGTAGATGAAAAAAAAAAAAAGAAAGAAAGAGAGAGAATGAAAGGTGGGGAAAGGAAAGGAAAAAGAAAAGAAAAATTATATGGAGGTTTTCAAACCAAAACTGACACAGATAGTAAGTACAATGAATAAAATAAAGTGGATCGTTATGTAGAATGCTTTAATGAATAATACTGTTATCCAGATTAAAGGCCTGAAATTTATTAACAAAAATATAATTTGTTATTTATTATTAGTTTCACAAGTTGATTTCCTCTAAGAAGCAGACTCTGAAAAAAAGCTTACTGTGCAGGAAGGTAATTGAAGAGGTCTCTTCAGATGAACACCTGTGAGACAGGGGAATGTAGGTTTAGGGAGAGGGAAAAAAAATGAGCTGTGTTTTGGTCCCAGTGAAGGTCTCAGATACCTCACAGAAAGCTTTAATGCTAAGATGGCCCATCAGATTTGTCTTGAGTTAGGGAGAGGGCAGTGGGCATTTACATTTCTGCATGACCAGCAGTTTTGGGTTATGGGATGCTACTGATAAGAATTGTGACTTTGAGTAAAGCAGTTTGATTCAACAAAAGCTGTTCCTAATGATGGTTGACAGTTGAAGACTGTGTTCTGGTAGTTTCCCCAGTAACTGGGGAAATAAATCCTCTATTCCTAAAGAAGGATTTGAGCCAGGGCAGAGACTAGGGTGAGGTGAGTAGGGTACCAAAGGAACAAAATTCAAGAAGGTGTTGACTTGTATTTCTTTGAGAATGAGTATCTCCTTACATTGTGCCCTTTGTTCATCGTTGCCCCACTTTAGTGCTGGCCTTTTTCAGGACACTGCATCATGGATTCCACCACAAACCACTCTTATTTTGTTCAAATGCACTTCCTTCTATCAGGTCTGAAAGTAGTGCCAATAGGACTCCAGAGGGTTCCTCCTCCTGGGGGAATTTAAAAAATAAGGCTTAATTGAGTGAACTATAGTCCCAGTGTTCATTGTTGTGAACAGCTACTGTAGCTGGTCACAGGTTGTAAATTATTTTCATCATTTTCCTTATCTACTATCCATTCTAGATACCACACCCCCTCAGACAGCATCTCTGTTGGCCCTAATGACCTTTCTGGGGATATATTCCACATCCTCAACCTTCAATAATCTGTGCCCTTGGGCACCATGTCCTTTTCAAGACACAGTGTCTACCCTTGTTTATTTGCTGTCACCTGGGCAAGAGAATACTAAGAAACACACAAGTGAATTATCTACATAATATATATTCCTCTTGTGTCCACTATGTAACAAAAATCCTGTCTCCAATTTCCCCTCCATCACTTTAGTTATCCTTACCAAGATTGTACTCTTGCCTGACGATGTCTTGTGAAGATTCTAAGGTTCTCAGTTGGTAGCTATGACTTATTGTTCAAAGGTATTCTTGCAGTGTCCCTAGTGGACATAATCTACCAGGAACCAGAACTTCTGAACTCACAAAGCCTAAATAGAGCACACAAATTCTCTAAGTGGGTCATTGGCAGTGGTAGTAAAAGGAACCATGCCTGTGCTTGGCCCTTGTATGTTCAAGCAAAATATTCTACCTACTGGGGACACCACACAATGTGTGTATATTTAAAGTGCATATTACATGTTACCATGTAATACAAAGATCTTCACACATTATGCTTACTCCTATATATCCTACCACATGCTTTTGCCTTGAATTTCTTTTTTAATTAAAAAAAATTAATGTTTATTTGAGAAAGAGAGAGAGAGAGAGAGAGAGAAAGCACAAGGGGGGAGAGGCAAAGAGGGAGAGAGACACAAGATTCGAAGAAGGCTCCAGGCTCTGAACTGTCAGCGCAGAGCCCAATGCAATGCACAAACTCAGGAACTATGAGATCATGACCTGAGTCGAAGTCAGATGTTGAGTCGAAGTCAGATGTTTAATCAACTAAGCCACCCAGGTGCCCCTTACATTTTTTTTAAACTTTTATTTATTTGAGAGAGAGAAAGACAGAGAGAGAGAGAGACAGAGACAGAGAGAGACAGAGAGACAGAGGCAGAAAGAGAGGGAGAGAGAGAATCCCAAACAGGCTCCATGCTGTCAGCAAAGGGTCCAATGCAGGGATCAAACTCATGAACCAAACCATGAGATCATGACCTGAGCTGAAATCAGAGCTGGCTGCTTAACTAACTGAGCTACCCAAGCACTCCTTGCCTTATATTTCTTTGATCCTTATTTCCAATCTTTATCCTTCTGGATCACTGACCAACCAGGAAAATTATTGGATATTGTCCATGAATCCATATATACTCTAAATTTGAGTCACTTATTTTGCAACACAGAATGGATACACAGGTGTATAGGACAAAATCCTGCCCATTGGGCAGATTTTCCCTTGCAAATGTCTTTAAAGAAACCTTCTGAATGAAACTGTTGTCAATTGCTGTCCATTTATGCTAAGTACCCATGTATTGAGCTGATCTATCTATTATCCAAGTCTGAGCTTTTTTTTTGTCACAGTCATAAAGTATCCCCCATGTGGGTGTGAATTGAGAGACAGTACTTGTGCAAGAGTGGTGTATGACATAGGGTTTTTTGACTACTTGTTTGTGGAGCTTGCCTGTGCCCTCTGATCCTAGATATGCTACTTCCATCTTAAATAGATAGTTGCTATGCTCACCTGAACTTAAAACTTATTGGGTCAAGAATAACTCTAACTTCTTGTTCTGCATTGCACATTTCCGAGTGTGCAACGTGCTGTCTCCATAACCCAAAGAAACCTGCCATTCAGTGTTTTCCTCTTAGGGAAGGAGGTACAAAATACAATGGTTTGTCTTTTACTATAGAAGCAATGCCCTGGGATGACTCAGACCATTGAACTCCTAAAAATTATGGATGGGCTACATCTCTGAATCTTTGCAATGTTTATACACAACTCACTGGAATGCTGTGACTTGCCAAGGCTTTGTATGTGCTGGCCACATTTTGCTATGTATGATGATATTAATATATCACCAACTGGTTTCACCCGTGTTTGATGTTCTGGGGGATATCTCAATAGTCCAGATATGTTACAGTCCACATTATATTATAACAGAGAAGAAGAATTAACACAGCAAAATCTATGAATATATACTATTATTTATTTTGAGTGAATGTGAAGTAGTTCTGATTCTCTACCTTCACACCACAGGAAAGAATGCATTCGCTTTATCAGTACCTACATACCATGTACCTTAGGAGGTATTTAATCTGCTTTAGCAAAGATACCACATCTGTCATGAAGGCTACAGTGAGTGTTACTTCTTGGTTGAATCTCTGGTAGTCCACTGTCATCTTCTAAGGTTTGTGTGATTTTTGTAGGGGAAAATTGGTGAAGTAAACAAAGTTACAAAGGGAACATTTACTCCAGTAAATTTTTGTACTAATTTTTGCTATTTCCTCTAGAATATGATATCATTTGGATATTTTCAGACATTTACACTCACTACAATGCCCTATAGTACACACACACACACACACACACACACACCTCATCTCTAGATATAGGTATAAAATAGGACACTGTGCCCAAAAATTCTCCAATTGTACAATCCCTTGTTCAAGTGTGCAGTTATCTATATAAATAGTTGTAGACCACTTTGGGTAAAGATTGGGGCAGCATAACCATGTACACTTGCTATAGTATTTCAGAGTCTTTATTTCTAAAAACCTCGATTTTCATTCAGTATTATTTGTTTTCTATCAATCTCAGCAATCTGGTTTCTGATTCTCTACTACATTTTCCCACATTTGGTTTGATTGAATTATTTCCCAACATTGATTTTACTGATCTTACACCCTTCCCTGGTGTCTCAGTCCATTTGGGCTGCTATAGCGAACTATTATAAAATCAATGGCCTATAAACAACAGAAATGTATTTCACACAGTCATGGAGGCTGGAGGTCCAAGAGCAGGTTGTCAACGTAGTTGAGTTTAGTGAGGGCCCTCTTCTGGTTGCAGTGTTCTCACATCATAGAAGCATCAAGGGAGCTCTCTGGTGGGATCTATTATATCTCAGCAAAAACTCATGGGACTCAGTGGTCTGACTAAATGAAGAATATGTCAGGGGAGGCCACCAAGAACCTCAATACAACATGTATACTACAGAACTCCTTAAAATCATGACATTAAATAACCTTCACTGTATACCCATATTCTACCTCTGAGTAAAGGAGAAGGAAAGAAATTACATGTGAGTAAAATAAAACTCTCTTCTTAGGGACTGGAATTATGAACTGAGTTAATATTTTCCCCTTAAAAGAATGTTTAAAATAAAGGGACACTAATTTAATTGATTAGTTTATTATCTTTCCATCTTGTTTCATTTTCCTAATAACAAAAAATAGGAAGGCATCATAAAAGGTTGAAGTTACAGAAAGATAAAAAGTTTCATTTCTTGTACATCTGAACAGTATATGATTCATCTACATTGAATTTGACCATATTGATATTTTTATTTATTATAGATTTTACATGAGTTTATCATTTTTATGGCATTATATTGAAGTACATGTGCATTGCCTTGGTGGGCAAATCATATAAAAGTTATGTAAGATAACATGAGGCACCTGAGTGGCTCAGTTGGTTAATGTCTGACTTTGACTCATGTCGTGATCTCACAATTTGTGGGCTTGAGCCCTACGTCAGGTTCTGTGCTGACAGCTCAGAGCCTGGAGACTGCTTTGGATTCTGTGTGTCCCTCTCTCTGCCTCTCTACCGTTTGCACTCTGCCTGTCTCTTTTAAAAATAAATAAACGTTAAAAAATATTTTAAAAAAGAGTTATGTAAGATAACTAAAATTAGAAAATCAGAATGCAGATAAATTTTTTAAATGTTTTACTTTGTTCCATGTCTATCTGGTCAACTGCTTAGCTATATTGTAAAAATTTGAGATTCATCTCCCCAAAAAATCCTACCTAGAATCCAATACATTACAATTATCATGTTGTATTCTATATATTAATCTGGTTATTGCCTCTGCTATATGCAAGCACCTGATGTCAAGGAGTATAACTCTATAACCATTTATCATAGAATCCACAGAATTTAACAGAAGAACTGGTAATAATTGTATAGTATCTGTATGCTGAATAAATGTGTCAATGACAATTCTTTTTTTTTCTTAGAGTTTTCTATATATTCCAGATCTTCTACAAACAGCATAAGCAAAATCTGTTTTATAATCAGAAAAACGTATAAAACAATTAGGTCTTCTACTTAGAAATGTATCCATTATCATTTGCTATTTCCTCTGATGTTATCCCTTCTTTTAACAAGTTTTATACTGCAAATCTCATTTTTATCTCTTCCTATCTTCCTAGAAGCTAATCTTCCTTTTAGCATATAACGTTTCCAGGAAAAGCAACAAAATGTTTTTTTTTGTAGAGTTTTGAATTGAAGTTATTAACATTGGGAAATTTCTCTCAGTGGTAGTCTGTGTACCAAATAATTAGATGCAGGGCACATCTGTATGCATCGCTGCCAGCCAGTGTCTAAAAACTACTTAAAAGTTAGCCATCAAACACTGAATAGTATCTCTTAAACCTTTAGTGAACTAGCCCAGAGTTTTATTCTTTCCACTCTCTCAGTAGGATGTTGTTTGTGTTGATTATGTAAATATATATGTATATACAAAGAAAAAGAAGCATTAGATTCAATACTTAGTTTCTCAACAGTCCTCTACCTACAAGAGACTGCTGAGTTACACCGAATTACAAAGCAAATAAAAATCATTTGGTGAGAACAAGGAATGTTGCCTGTGTTTTCTCTACATCCTCAATTTTATTTAACTGATTTAAACTGTTTTTTTCTTTTTCTTTTTTTTTTCATTGACCAAGACAGAGGAGAGGAGGTGGTTGTTTTATAGCAGTCTTTACCCAATGTTAAAAAAAAAAAAATTTGCTTGGGACCAGTTAAACAGGCAAGAAAGGTGTTATTCAAGACTATTGTATTGCAATGGGGAGGGGGGGAAGGACTAAAGTTAACTCCTCTGAAACAAAAGTCAGGAGAGTTCTTAAGTGCTCTGTGAGCTAGTGGAAAAGTACTTCAGGATGAAGGGCTGGTTTGGTCAATGTGATTAGGCCAGCTGTGTTTGTTCATTGTTTCAAGTTAGGCTCCAACACTTCCACAGAGACTGGGAGGCAGGGCTAGGTATGGGGGTGTGGGGGGAGCACAATCTTTCTTGATGAATGCATTTCAAAGGGATAGCTCTCAGGTCCTTGAGAAAGACAATCCTGAGTTATAGAAGATATCCATCTCAAAGGGAAAGAGAAAGGATTACAGTTGCAATTTTACTAAAGTAAACGTTCTAAGAAAGGGGGGACAGGGCCTTATAGTCAGCCAACAAAATATCTAAAGTTTAATTAAGTGGAGGGAAACATTAAGTATCTCATGGTCAGAAGATAATAACTTATCATTCTTAGATCACTCCTTTCCTTTTACTTCTTTTTCTTTTCTTTTCCTTTTATTTATAACCTCAAGATTATGTATCTTGTCTCAAAGCAATGCCCCCTATGGCACTTTACTTAGAAGTCTCAAAAATATGTGCTTTATTCATACCCAAAGATGCTAACATCATCTAAACTCAACCTGTACTGACCTAGGAGCTCTCTGGATAATGAGGAAGACTCAAGGGGCTACTAGAAGAGATACAAAGGATTTGATAACATTTGGCTTGAAGTCCTGAAAGCAAACTTTATTTCTGCTCAAATAGGTGATATTTCCTCAGAGTTTCTTTATAAATATACAGAATATCACTTGCACTCTAGTACATGTTCAATAGCAATTTATTGAATCAAATCTTGTTTGTTACCAAGGAATTATTTCTATTTCTTCTTTCCACTCCATGTTAGGTTGTATTTCTTCCAGCATGGGAGGTTTCTCCATTTATTTATAGATAGAGAGGAAAACAAACCATACAACTAGTAATTTTCTTCATTGATCTTATGATTATTTTATTAATTATCTATATAATTATTAATATATTAATATATAAGATTATTATATTCTATATCATATTTTGTTATATAATTATATAATCTTTATTTATTGTATAATATTTGCATTAAATATATTATATATAATATTATACACTATTAATAGAATTATATTATACAATATTACTTACATAATTATCATGTATTATATAATTATATATTACATAAATATTTTATATTTATTATTTATATTTATTTATTTCTTATTTATTTTCAATAGCTGTATGTTTCAGATTTTACATTTCTATATATTTAATTCCTTGTCTTCAACAAGAACATTTTTGAATATAAAACAGTAGAAATTAAATATACCTTTTTAATTTTTATTATTTTTTAATTTATTTATTTATTTTGAGAGAGAGAGAGAGAGAGCACGCACAAGTAGGGGAGTGGCAGAGAGAGAGGGAGAGAGAGAGAAAGAAAATCCCATGTAGGCTCTGTACTGTCAGTGAAGAGCCTGACATGAGGCTTGAACCCAGAAACCGTGAGATCATGACCTGAGTCAAAACCAAGAGTGGGAGGCTTAACTGACTAAGGCACCCAGAAACTCCTAAAACTATCTTTAAAAATATATGTTTTCATATTTTAAAATTTCTTGAACAGTTCCCGTTTCCAACGGGGATTTGTGTTTTCTTCACTTACTATCATTTTCTTACATCATTAAAAATGTTTTTCTTAAATGTTTATTTTTTGAGAGAGAGAGAGAGAGAGACCGAGTGTGAGCGGGGGAGGGGCAGAGAGAGAGAATGAGACTCAGAATCTGAAGCAGGCTCCAGGCTCTGAGCTATCAGCACAAAGCCCTACACAGGGCTGGAACTCACAAACTATGAGATCATGACCTGAGCTGAAGTCAGACACTTAAGTGACTGAGCCACCCAGGCTCCCCTTCTTAATATCATTTTTAAAAAATAATATAGTTTAGGGGTGGCTGGGTGGCTTAGTTGGTTAAGCGACTGATTTTGGCCCAGGTCCTGATCTCACAGTTTGTGGGTTTGAGGCCTGCTTTGTGCTCTGTGCTGACAGCTCAGGGTCTGGAACCTGCTTCAGATTCGGTGTCTCCCTCTCTCTCTGCCCCTCCTGCACTGGCACTCTGTCTCTCAAAAATAAATAAATGTAAAAAAAAAAAATTTAAGATCAATATAGTTTAAAACTACTTCTTTATATATAAGATCATATAATATTCACAAATAAAGTAAATGAAGCTACTTTAATTTCATATATGAGTAAGTAACAGAGGAAAGACTCAAATTGAATTGCTGTCCTCTCCCTTGGAAACTCCAATGATTTTAAGAGTTGGCAATAGTGGGTCTGCAGTCTGAGGGGAAATATAGTTGGCTAAGAAAAATGGCTGAGTCTTCCTTTTAAATGTTAGTGTGAGAAAAATGCTTTCAGAGCCATAAAAATGTGATATTTAAATTTATATTTAGAACAAAGCTTTATTACCTGGATAGAGCCTTTTAGTCTTACGATATTCTGTAATGTTGAAAGCATATTTATCATTCCTTGGGTGTACTCATTTTGTTATATTTTGGGTTAAAGGAAAGTAAAACATTTGGTAAAATTTGTTTGTAATTAAATTTTATTAAGATAAGACATATAGACTTTTATTTTCACTTGAATCACTCATTCATTGAAAACTATTGCAACTTCACTCACTTCAAAATTTCTTTGTATTGAGGCACACATATTTATGTGGTCATCATTTAATTATCCCATTACAGTATTATTCAGGTTGTATCCACACATTCAAAGTGAAGTGTTGAGCAATTCACTAACTAATTCAATTAATTTATCCACCCAGTCTGGATAATTTGAACCAATAAACCCACTTTCATTTAGAACGAGTTTATTTATCTTCATTACCTGAATAATTGTCCCTACACTCCATTCAAATTTGCCTACGGAGAAACCACATTCTGAATTAAGAACCAAAATGTTAAGATGTTGAATCACCTTCAAAAAGAATTAACAGAAAGCATCCTAAAATTATAAACATCTTTCATTTTCAACTCTTTTCTAAAGAATGCTTTATTTTTATATATATAACTTAAAAATGTATTTCCCATCTGTACTGAAATCCTGTGAGCCAAGTTTCAGTCCAAGGAGAATTTTACTGTAAAAATGTAATTTTTAAAACAAAGTTTTTATGAATGTGTCTAAAATCATATTTATATTTGTCTATATATTGATTGATATGTCTATAATTTTAATTTAATCCATAAAAAGATATATTAATATTTTTAATTCTATGAGTAACCTTTTACTTCACCTTTGAATATTTTTCTTGTTACAGCTATAGAATAATTTAAGGCACAGATATTAATCACCCTCTGCTGAGAAACCAGACTCAGTTCTGGTCTTATTATAGTAGCATATAAGGGGACTAGAAAAATTTAGTATTTGCTTTAAATTTTATACCTTCAAACTCTTCATATTACTGTAATGTAACCCCATTTCATTTCCTTCTACAAAGGTAAATGCAAACATGTATTAAGTATAGAATACATTTCATTTGTTATCAGTTGCAGTAGAGAAAAGTAACCTTCCTCGTAGTGACCCTGAAATAGAAGATAGTGAACACAAATGACCATTGAGAGTTTACATGCATGCATCAAATCACCATACAGACATCTAATTTACAGCACCCAGATCTCATTTTCTATGTGACACGAATGACCTGTACTTAAATCCATTCCTGGGTTTTCTGTGGTCATAAGTCTTCTGTGGCATACTGCTGAAATAAACAAACAAATCACACAAATGATATATACCTCATTTGTTATTTAAATGGCTTATGAGTGAATAAAATTATTGTCCTTATGCAATAGCAGATATACTGTGCCCAGATATAGAACAAAACCACATCATCTTAATACCATTATTTGACAATAGTATTGTCATAGAAATGGGCATTCCCACTGAATTTCAGATAATTGATGTGAGGTTGGGATCAAATTGTGAAAGTAAATTTTGACATATTTTCAGAGATACCTGAGTTCTTAGCTAAATATGTGCTTGTTCGTTCTATATCTGTTACTGAGGCATCTATTTTTATTTTTTATTTTTGTTCTCTACATGGCAAATGGGCTCATTGACTCTTTAGCATTCATTTAAAAAAAAAGAAAGAAAAGAAAAAAAGAAAAAAAAGAAAAAAAGGAAAAAGAAAAAAACCTACAATGTGAGCAGAATGTTAGTGTCTTGGCAGGGTTCAGTAGGACCTATAGGTGAAAATGGATTTCATGCAAGACAAACTCTGTTTCCTATTTGCAAATGAAATATTTTTAATGCAAGTTTTATGTTTTATGCAACATGAATTGACACAGAAACTCTTTGATTATAGTATGGAAATTCTATTTTTTTTCTTTTCAAATTAAGTAGGGCTAATTTTGGAAAATACAAACTTTCTCATGATTCATGACTTACTTTGGTTATTTAGATGGCTAGAGATAACTCAAATTAGAGATTAACTAAACTGTTAATATAGTATGCATAATGGTTTTGACTCCTTTTAAACTTTTATCTTGGATACCATGACCTGATGAATGAAGGAGAAAAACTGCACTTAGAAATGTCAGTAACTCTATTAGCAAAATTTACTGTCCATTCACATTATTCAGTGCTTCATTTACATACAGATATGCTACTTCCATCTTTTTAACCTGAGGAATCATTGTTTTTTACTCCTCTCATCATGTATTTCATATTATTCCTTCATCAGTGCTCGTCGCTGTAGATGCTATTCACTGCTTACTAAACCAATAGGATGAACCATGTCTGTGTCAGTAGCTCAATACAGTTTCAAAAACTCTCCTCTATTAGACAAAAATAAAATGTCTGTGTCATGTCTCAGCATAAGTGGTAGAAATATGTGGCTGCCATAAAAATACACCTCTCAGACTTCCTAGTGAGGATTGCATAATTGACTGCTGGCCCTAGCTGCCATAATCTGAAAGTCATTACCACATCACATTCATGTTGAGGCTATGCTTCTCCAGCATTGCTCCCAGCCAGTGACAGAACGTAGAAGGTGTATAAGGCAGGACTATTCTGAGACTTGGGGCTCCTCTGTTGGGTAATTTTGGCTTAAAGATTTGGCCTTGCTGAAACTTTTTTAGAATTTCACTGTAGGCTATGACTCTTCCTTTCCTCTCTCCTTGACAGCGATCAGACTCATCAGAGTTTAATGCCTCTCACAGTCGCCTCTAGTTCCCTCCCATTTTCTCTTACTAGCACATTCCCCAATAAAGCCCTTGCACATCTGATCCTGTCCTGGCATCTGCTTTTGGGAGAACCCAGACTAACACAAGTGGAACTGAGGAAACAGATATTAAGATGGAAATTAAGGACTAACTCACTCATCATGCAACAGGCAAAGAGAACACCATCCTGGTTGGTAGGTGGGGCATGAGAATCTCTTGCTTAAGTAAGACCCCAATTGCTAAAAATTTTACTACTGGCAGCTTGGCAAATGTTAATATGGAGGGAATGCTTTTGCAGGTGTGGCTATTTGGGCATTTCAAATAGAATGGTGTAAAAGATGCCTACAAAGAGAGTGGAGTTAGTTGACTACTAAGTTATATTAACCACCTGATGATGGCTAATGAGAACTAAGGATCATTAGCAAGCAGTTAATGGAAAAGTGTGAAAGTCAGAAGTTGTCTTTGATAACTTAGAAAGCAGACATCTCTTGTAGGAGAAGAACTGAGAGGCAGGAACAGCAGGGTAGCAATACAATAGATTGAGAAATAGGACTCTTTTTGAGTGCTCAGCCAATGCCAAGGCCAGTGGTCTAGTATGGAAACCTTGGGGCTTGAAAACTTGGAAGGGGTCAACTAAATGGAGGCCTCTGAGCATGTTGCAGACCCCCATGAAGCTTCTGGGCTTGCAGAGGTGGACCCACATTTCCCTAGTAAGAGTTAGTATGTCTGCTGTGTTAAAAGACACTACAAAGGTCTAGGAAGAAATGGTATTTCCCACCATCAGCCCAAAGGCTCTTCCAAACTCCTTTCTTGGCTCTCAGGCTGAAAATCAGCATCATGACTGGGGATATTATGAGCTTGAAAGAGATTATACACTGAAAGGATTGCAAGAATATGCAAGCAAGAGACAGGAAATATCGCTTGGAGTAGATTTTTAGATAGCTTGAACAAGGGGGTAAAATATACAAATGGATGTCATAATTCATTGATTTGGGGGCACTTTCTCAGAATATGAGATTTGATGTTCTAGAAAAGTTTCCGGAGGATGAGGCAAATGGGCTGCTATGGTGGTGGCTCTTTGAAATCTGGGGGAGATGGTAACTCTGATGGTTGATTTTTATGTACTGTGGTGATTAGGACAAGAAGTGTTCAGATATCTGGTTTAACATTATTTCTGAGTGTGTTTATGTTTGTGAATGTATTTTGGAAGACATTAGTACTTGAATTCGTGAAGTGAGTAAAGCAGATGGTCCTCCCCAATGTGGGTGAGCATCATACACTCTGTTAAAGGCCTGACTAGAATAAAAAGTCAGAAAGTTTAAATGGACTGCTGAGCTGGAATTTTAATATTTTACCCTCAGAGATTCTGAGGCTCCCAGGCCTTCAGACTTGGACTGGAGTCTACACCATTGGCTTTTGACTCTCAGGCCTTTGAACCACCACCTCTTCTGGGTATTTAGTTTGCAGATGGCAGATCAAAGAATTTTTCAGTTTCCATAGTTACATGAGCCAATTCCTTATAATATATATCATACTCTGTTGATTTTGTTTCTCTGGAAAACCCTGGCTAATACAGATTAAGTACCAGGAGTATCTGAATCATAAAAACAGAGAGTCACAGTCCTTCCATCAATTAACAGACTTGAGTTAGTTTACAGATCCAGAACTCTTTGAATGAAGGGAAGTTGGATCCTCTGGAGTTAGAATCCCAGTACAGTACCAAAAATTTGTAATGTTAACCTTTCTTCTAGCCTTCCCCAATGGGACCTTTTATCAGGGTAACTGTGCATTGGGGAAATGGAAACAATCAGAGCTTTCAGGAATTACTGGACCCTGGATCTGAACTGACACTAATTCTAGGAAACCCAAAACATCACTATGGCTCACTAGTGAGAGCAGAGTCTTATCGAACTCGGGAGATTAATAGATTTTTAATTCAAGTGCATCTTACAGTGGGTCCAGTGGGTCCTCCAACCCACTCTGTGGTTATTTCCCCTGTTCCAGAATGTATAGTTGAAATAGATATACTCATCATCTGGCAGATTTCTTATATTGGTTACTTTACCTATGGATTCAGGGCTATTGTGGTGGGAAAGGCCAAGTGGAAGCCACTAGAACTGCCTCTAGTTAGGAAAATAGTGAACCAATATTGCATTCCTGGAATAATTGCAGATATTAGTGCCACCATCAAAGAGTTGAAGGATGCTAGGGTGTTGATATCTACTGCATATCCATTCAACTTCCCTATTTAGCCTGTGCAAAAGACAGTTGGGACTAGAAGAATGACAGTGGCTGAGAATAGACATAACAAGGTGATGACTGCAATTAAGCTGCTATACCAGATGTGGCTTCAAGCAAGTTAACATATCCCCTGGTACCCAGTACGTAGCTATTGATCTGGCAAATTACTTTTTGCCATTCTTTCCAATAAGGTATACCAGAGGTAGTTTCATTCAGCTGGCTAGCAGTACAACTTCCCTTTCTACCTCACAAGTATACCAACTTTTCAGGCCTATGTCATACGTTTCTTCTCAGGAATCTTGGTTATCTTTCCTTTCCACAAGATGTCACACTGATGACATTATGCTGATTGGACCTGAAGAGCAAGACACAGCAACTGGTCTATAGTTATTGGTAAGACATTTTCATGTTAGAGGGTGAGAAATAAATCTAACAAAAATTCAGGGGACTTCTACCTTGGTGGAATTTCTAAGGTTCCAATGGTGTGAGGCATGTGGAAATATCACTTCTGAGGTAAAGGATACATTGTCGCATCTGACTCCACCTATGGCCAAATAGGCACAATGCCTAGTGGGCCTCTTTGGATGTTAGAGGCAACATATTCTTCATTTAGGTGTTTTATTCTTGTCCATTTACTGAGTGATCCTAACAGCTGATAGTTTTTGCTTGGGACACAGAATAGGAGAAGGCTCTGCAACAGATCCAGGCTGCTGTGCAAGGTGCACTGCTGCTTGGGCCATATAATCTAGCAGATCCAGTGGTGCTTGAAGTGTTGGTGGCAGCTAGGGATGCTGTTTAGAGCCTTTGACAGACCCTTGTAGGTGTATGCATTTAGGAAATTTTAGCAAAACCCTGCCAATCTCTGCAGATAACTACTTTCCTTCTCAGAAAAAGCTCTTAGCTTACTACTTAGTCTTTGAACCATGGATCACCAAGTCACCATGCAACCTGAGCTGTCTATCATCAGCTGAGTGGCATCTGACCCACTAAGCCATAAAAATTCACATGCACAGCAGCAATGCACCATCAAATTGAAGTGCTATATATGTGATTGGGCCTTAGCAGGCCCTGAAGACAGAAGTAAGCTACATAAAGAAGAGGTACAAATGCACAGATTCCCTATAACTGCTACACAGCTTTCTCTCTTCCATCCTGAATCTATTGCTATATGGGAAGTTCCTTATGATCAGTTAACAGAGGAAGAAAAAATTCAGGTCTGGTTTACAGATAGCTCTGCAATCTTTAAATGATATGCAGGCCTTACCTGAAAGTGGACAGCAGCAGCATTTCAGTCCTTATCTGGGACATCCTTGATATTAGTTAAGAGAAAAACCTCCCAGGGGGTGGAACTTCAGGCAGTGCATCTAGTTGTTCATTTTGCTTGGAAGGAGAAAGGGTCATACGTCGTATTATGTACCATTTCATGGGGCTGTGCCCAGTGGTTTGGCTGGATGGTCAGGAACTTAGAAGGAACAAAATTGGAAAATTGGTGACAAAAAATTTAGGAAAGAGGTATATTGGATAGGTCTCTCTGAGTGGTCAAAAAACGTGAAAATATTTATGTGTCATGTGAATGGTCACCAAAGGATGAGCACAGCAAAAGAGAATTTTAATAACCAAGAGGATAGGATTACCCATTCTGTGAATACCAGTCAGCCTCCTTCCCTACCTATCCCTGTCATCACCCAATGGACTCATGAATAAAGTGGCTATCTGGCAGGAATGGAGGTTATGAATGGGCTCAAGAAAGTGGATCTCCATTCATGAGGATTGATCTGGCTACCACCACTGCTGAGTGCCCAGTTTACCAGCAGCAGAAACCAACACTGAGTCCTCAGTATGGAATCATTCTCCAGGATATTCGGCCAGCTACTTGGTGGCAGGTTGATCACATTGGACCCCTTCCACCATGGAAGTGGCAGTATTTTGTTGCTACTTCAGGGGACACCCTGAATACAGATTTTCCTTCCCTGAACACAATGTGGGGAAGGAAACTACTGCCAAACTACTGTCAAAACTACTACTTATGGACTTACAGAATGCCTTATCCCCTATTATGGTATCCCACATACCATTGCTTCTGATCAAGGAACTCCAGAGCAAAAGAAATGTGGCAATGGGCCTATGCTCATTGAATTCACTGTTCATATCATATTACCCTCAATCCTGGAGCAGCTGGCATGATAGAATGCTGGAATGGCCTTTAGAAGACCAGTGCCAACAAAGTGGCAATACTTTGCAGGGCTGGGGTAAGATTCTCCAGAAGGGTGTATATGCTCTGAATCAGCATTGGGTATGTGGTGTTGTTTCTACCATCCCTTAAGGATATGATCAGAATTAATATAATTGGCAATTGGACTAGCCTCCACATTAGACCCTGGCCTATAGGTAAGAGATCATAGGAAGGAGACTAAACGAAAACCTCTGAAAATGCCCATGACCAAGACAGTAAGCCAAAAATAATATTGAATCCAAAGTGGGAAAAACAGATATGAATAACAAGGTCAAATCCCTAAATAATGAGGGATTTGTGATTCTTATCATATCATATATTAAATATTCCAGTCTTGCCCTGCAGAAGCTTGGAGAGTTTGTAGAAGCTTATGCACTAATGCATGGTTAACTAAGTAGTATCACTGGTTCCAGTTGTTGTATGAACATGGTGTCACTTTAGAGAAGATTAATAAGGTCTCAGGTACATGGTATACGGCCATTGATTTTATAATTATGCTCTTTTCCATTCCAGTAAAGAAGGATCAGGAACAGTTTATATTTAAATGGGATATAAAAGAATATTCATTTATAGTTTTATTCAAGTATAAGCAAACTGCATGGCCCTATTATAATATAATCTAATCAAATATTGAATGCTTGGATATCCCACAGGACAGACAGCATAGTGATCTATTGCACTGATAACATAACATTATGGTAATTAGATGGGATAAGAAAAAAGATTTTAGGGCACTGGAAATATTATTAAGACACAGGAGCTCCAGAGGATGGGAGACTAACTCTATGAAGATTTAGGGGTCAGTACTTTAGTGGAATGTCTAGGGGTCCAACAGTCAGGGGCATGCCATGATATCTCAGGAAGTAAAAGAAAAATTTCTGTATCTTATGGCTCCTACCACATAGAAGGAACAACAGAATTTTATAGGCCCTTTGGATTTGGATCCAACACATTCTACACCTAGAAATACTGCCCCAGCCCATATGTTGGATGTCATTGAAATCTGGTAGCTTCAGGTGACATCTGAAGGAGGAAAGGGCTCTGCATCAGTTTTGGGTTGAAGTACAAGAAGCTCTGCTGCTTGTGCCTGAAAGTATCAGTGGTGAAAGAACACACAGTACGCAGATTATGGCAAGCTCCATAACAGCTGCACCAACATTATTCCTCAAACTCACAACTTGGCCATAGAGGAGATCTCACACCACAGGAGCAGCTGAAGGAGGAGAAAAGATCTGAGTTTGAGTATGGTTTTGTGTAAGTTAGAAATGGATGGTGGTTGCATTACATCAATATTCAAGGGTGGCCTTGGAATTACAGTGGGGAAGAAAAGAAAGATTATATATATATATATATATATATATATATATATATATATACACACAAACACACACACACACACACACATACATATATATATGTATAAGGGTATGGGTGTGAAGATTTTTGTTTTGCATGTCAACATCCACAAGGAAGTATTTGCCATGAAGGATACACTAAACAACAAAATAAACATAATGACTAGGTCAGTTGACATTAGTCAATATTCATCATAGAATACCCCAACATTAGCACAATTGGTATGTGAACAGAGTGGACTCAGTGGCAGAGATGGAAGCTAGTCTTATCCCAATAGTATGGACCCTGACTTACCAGGGTTGATACAACTTTACAGAAACAGAGACCAATACTAAGATCTGTTAAAGAAGACCAATCAGCCATTCAGTGGCAACTCAACTGTACTAGACCCTTTCTATCCAGGAAGAGTCAGCATGTTGTATTCCTAAAGAGAAATACCTATTCTAGGTACAGAATTGCCTCTCCTATTGAGCTTCAGCCACCACTGCTATCCAGAAGGCATGGTCCACAAGCATAGATTCCACACATCACAGCATTTGACCAGCAGAGTAACTTGGCATGAAGGGGTTTCAGGAGAGAGACAACAATCATGGGATCCACTGATTGTATTATATTCTCCACCATGCTGAAGCAGTCAGTCTCATACACTCATAGAAAAGCCTTTTGTTAGCATAGCTAAAGCACCAGGTGAGGGGCAACACCATGAAAGGATGGCTACTACCCTTCAGATTGCAGTATATGCATGAAGTGAGAGGCCTCTATACACTTCTGTATCCCCTGTAGAAAGAATACATGGATCTGGTAATCAAAGGGGAAGTAGAAGTGATAGCAGCACCATCACTTCCAGTGACCCACTAGGAGATTTTGTGCTCCTGTCCCTGAAGCCTTGGGCTCGGTAGTTACCCTTTTGCCAGGGAACACAGTAAAGTTTCTGCTGCACTGTACATTAGTAGGCTGCCAGGGCACTTTGGACACCTTGTTCCTAGGTACCAGGAAGTAAGAAGAGGAATCATCATCTGGAAGGTGTCATTGATCCTGATCTGTAGGAGAAGGTAGGACTGGATTTCACAATAGGGCAGGAATAAATGTATTTGGAATGGAGGTGATCCACTTGAGTATTTTCTGCTACTCACTCTCCCCACTGTATCTGTGAACAGATACACAGAGCAATGCTGACTTGAGGAGGATGTGATAAGCAAGAGTTGGAGGCCTTAAAAATGAAAGTTAAGGTTGTATCACAAGGTTAATTATCAAGTATATCTAGTTCTTGATAAGTGAGGGTGAGGGACATTTGGAAAGCATTAGGAAAGAAGGAGAAAATGAGTTGCTGGTCTGAGATTGGGTTGTGGCTCATCCCATCAACATCTAGTTTCTCCTCAGGAAAGAGTCCCTTGGGGATCATGCGGTGGGCGACCCCGAACTCATGTGACACAGTTGTGTACTGTAGCTGCAACGGAAATACACCATTTATAGCTCCTCCTGTGAGGAGTGGAAATGACACTCTAAAGATGTCTCAGCCTTTTCTGGGTCCCTCATCACTGTCCTCCCCTAGCATTTCCCCAGATAAATCTTTGCACAGCCAATATTATCTCAGTGTTTGCTTCTCAAAGGACAAGACTAACATTTAGTAGAGACTTAAGTGTTTGTTAGAGTTCCTATGCTTACTTTGTATTTTTTACATATCCTTATTCTTAATTTTTTTTTACCATAGTAGTATGATTTATTTCTGTGTCTATAGTCTCCTCAAATTATTTAAACTAATCATGTAAAAAATAATGTTTTATTTTTTCATTCAGTGCTCTAAGCACTCTTCCTAAACATTCTCAAAATATGCTTGTTAATAAAAATTTAAATAAGTAAATGATTAACTTACGTATAAACATTATAAATTAACACTTAAGAAAATAACTATGATGTGAATGTATTCTCTTGGCTTCAGGTCTTCTGTTTGGCGGTGAGAATTTTTAAAAGTAATACCTTTATGTAGATGCACTTTTACAACATTTTCTGCACATCAAGAATAGGGGAAATGAATATTTGGTCTGGAAAACAGAGACATTTAGATAATTAAAGAGTGATATTACTTTACTTATTTTTGAATTAAATTATTCTTAGGGAGGATGGAATATTTAATGTTCCATTATATACCATCTTACAAAAATAACTGCTATTTAGTTGATAATTTGTACACGCTAAAACCAATTTATAATACATACACAACTATTCTCCATCAATACCACCAAAACTCCTTCCTTGAATGATGATATAAATTCCACTGCTTTATACAAATGCAGTTATTTGAAAACAGGAAAAGAATGATAAATACAATCATAAATGAAAGAAAATTAAGATAATTCTTTTATAAATGGTGCTCAGTCAATATTTTTAACAATAGAAGAGGTAATCATATACTTTAAAGCTGTCAGTATACTCAAACGGTGTTAGTTAATATTACTTACTTTATGGTGTCATTCTAATTCACATAATAGTAATTTGTATTAGAATGAGGTTGTTTTATATTATAAAGTTACTAATGAATAAGAAGCAAAATTATTAGTATTTATAACTATAAGTTATTCAAAAAGACATTAACTAAATGTCAGCTATTGGTAGGAAGAAATGTCTAGGATGTACATTAAGTTCAAGTTGATTATGGAGACATACAATGAAAATAATGAGCCCAGAAGTACTGGAAGGAATAAACAGATCAAGAGAAGATATAGCCTTTGCAGACAAATGCTTTCACCTGTTATATTTCTTCTAGCAGCATTTGGATCACTTATGATCAATTTAATTAATGGCTCTTCCCATAGTGACTACTTGTCAGAGACAAGCACACATATATTGCAAATAAATTCTTAAGATAAACATGACATGGGTATTTTAATGGTCTATTAATAAACACCTTTGCTGTGTGATGATGCATGAAGCTAGGGCTGAAGTGTTTTAGTTGCCTGAGGTGGGTATTAATAAGACACTAAAATAAAATCAAGTAACAATGTTATATTCCTCTAGATATTAAAATTAAGTGTCATCAATATGTGATCTGTCCTTTTAAGACAAATGAAATATTAAACATTATACATCTGTATTGAAGAAGGTCTTGTATTTTCTTTCATTTTATGAACATACTTTTAAATTTATATAAAAACATGAAAAGAACTTTAGCATTTTGAATTTTTCTTCCACATGACAATCAATTTTAGCTCTTATCAACCTTTTCACTGCAGTTAGAGATTCTTGATAGGTTTTTATTTTCATGCTTTAAAAAACATTTTTAGAACTTTGAAGCTAATCTCAATTTGATGATGCAATTGTATAACTGAAGAGCATGGCCTCAAGACAACCTAAATACTAATAGACTACATGCATTTAGGTAACTTGCAGAGAATTGCTTTTTAGATTTAAAATGAATGATTCAATAGGGACCCTACCTACTCATACTTACAGCCTAAAGTGCACGAACCATGAAGAATTTTTACTTCGTTAGCTAAAGAGGCATTAATAATAGTAGCTTTATAAAACTTATAAGTCACCTCCTTTATTCCAATAGGATGCTCACAGTTATCTGAACAAAATAACTATAAAAATAGTTGGGTACACTTCAGGATGTTTTTCAGTACTCTGAATGAACTGATTCGTTTCCAGTTTGACTTAACTAGCTTTTGAAATGATGTCATTGCATGTGGGTCTCAGGCTAATAAAATTATAGCTTGTAAGAAGTAATGGCCATGGAGAGTGAATATGAACTGCTGCCTCTATTCTTCTTTTATTTGTTATTAAGCTCATGAAGTTTACTTTCGCAACTGCTTCTACCTCAGATGCCACAACTATTTTTACAGGGAAAGTTAGTAAGAATTCCAGGAAAAGAGAAGAAAGGACTTTGATCTATTGGGGATGCAAATTCAGTTTGTGTGGGTTCAGGAGCCTTTCCTTGCATCCAGTAACTACAGCATTTGGTTGGTCTGTGTACTTTGCCCTCTTTCAAAAATGGTCCTTCATCTGTCTTCATCCTCTTGTTTTACCGACATAAGGAACAGCAAGATCTGGTTCACTATTTCTGGAGGTAATAATTCTAATTATACTCAGAGATTTAACTCTTAACTTCTCTCTGAGTGGTTGTGGAGGCAATAGAAACTGGCTCAGCATTTGAATTTAAACACAGCAACACTCAGAGAGGATGAGCTGGTGATTTGATTCCAAAGGACTTGATAACCTCTTCTTTTCAGACTTAACTGCTGTACTTTTAACAATTTGAACTTCTACATTAGAAAAATGAAAATGGAACATTTAAGTTGCTTCAGGCTTTAAAGGGAAACCAAACTGGGGAAGTTACTAGGATAACACCCCCAAGTGTGGATACTCACGGAAACTTGGAAGAGGTGTGACTAATTTCAAACCAGGCTAGTGGTGCTTGTCTCTGCTGCGAAGGTAGTGTAACTTGAGAAATGATTCTCTTTCGAAGTCACTGCCCTCAAAGTCACATTGCAGGGGACTGATTTTGTTATTTAATTTCCCTTTTTCTTACAGTGTTGAATTAGAAGCATTTAAATAGCTACTGATTTATCTTGTAAGGAAATACAAATCTCAAACAATATCCATCTCTGCAATACACCTTTTATCTCAGCATGTTGACTGGGGAAGATGAATGATTGATTTGAGATGGCAGAGTTGAAATATCAGCGTTTTCTTCCATTACAAAAATAAAATAAAAAACAATAGAGCAAATGAAAGCAGTTTTGTAATGCTACACTTTTTCCAATCAAAGTTAGCATGAGGTGAATTGAAAATATATTTCTCCTTTTCATTTTTCTTACTCTTTATTAATCCATTATCTACATAATGTTTGTAAGATTGCTATAGTTCTATTGTTTTCCTTCTTTTCTTCTTTGCGACATTGAATTAACATCTGAGAAATTAATTGCTTCACCACTCTGTGTTAGCTGTTCTATTGTCTGATATTGGCCCCTCTGTCCAAGATTGTTCTCCTTACATCACTGAGCAGAGAGCAGAACGCATCTTTGAGTCTTTGCTTCCTGACAGGTCTTGTCTTCACTGATAGCGAGACAGAGCTTTGAGTCTCTATTAAATAGACTTACTCAGTTTGTTTCTGCTCTAGCATTACATAAATAAACCCAAAAGAAAATGTAAGTGCTGAAAAGCATATCTGGTGTAATTCCCAGGTATGTTGTTCCAAATGATTTACTTTAGGATTGTGAGTGCAATCTCTGTGGTGTAGGGGACATATCCTGAAATCTGGATACAGATTGCCAATGTGAGAAATAAAAGGGTTGCTTTAATGAATCAACCAAAAAGACAGTCTTACTTTGAGCAATAGGGATCTGTTTGTGGAACTGAATGAAAATTGGAAAACTAGGGCAAGAGGTAGAACTTTAAGCCACGGAAACAAAACCTAAATATGGTTAAAATTCAGCCACAAGCAATAGAATAGAGTAACTCTCAAAGGCCTCCTTTTTTTCCTTTTGCTATAAACTTTTCCTGAGGGGTAAAGTTGGAGGAAAAACAAATGAGGACACAAGATTCTTTGTCAGGTAAGGCCATTTGGCTGATGAATAATCAAATTTTTACCAAGCGGCTAAAAATTACTTTTTTTGGTTTTGGTTTTGTTTTCCCTGGAATTTAAAATACAGCTTTAAAAGATCTCAAAGAAGAATCCAACCTTCAGTGCTGCAAATTCCTAATAATTATAAAATCTATTATTTTGCTATCCTTAAGATTATTTTTTTAGAAAGAGTAAAAAATAAATCTTTCTTAATTTTAAAAACCTTAGGTTTTGAAAAAGCAAGTCTTTTACAAGTGACATTTGAACTGTGCTCGTTTGTGAAATATAGACCTGTCACTGAACTCCTCGGGTTTCACTTATTTCTGAAATAGTCTTACCTTACCTTCTTAACATATTTTAGAGACAGTGGCTGCTAAGCCAAATGTGTCTTACAAGGACCAGTTTTTCATATCCTACAGGGTGACTGGGATGACGGCTGTGAACATTCAGACTACATAAATACTATGTAAATAATTACGTGCTTTCCCATCAGAGGCAACTGGAGAGGCTTTTCATAAACAATGGAATGAATGCAGTATTATAATCAGAATGAATGAATGCAGAATGATGCACAATAAGAAGCGTGTGATTATCCTAACAGGCTTCTTGGATTTTTTTTTTCCCCATGCACTGAAATGTTTTAAATGTTTCTAAAATTATCTCCACTGAAAATTATCTTTAGCTCCAGAGGATGGAAGAAAAATAATTCTCTGATATTTCTTCACATCATCTTCTCTTTTTATTGGCAAAACTGCACTCTTTAAAGAGGTTAGGGAAGCTGATGAGTGCATTGGGGAAGAATATGGTGAAACTGGCAGAACTATTCCCTGTACAATTTACTCTGGCTGCCTCAGGACCCTGTGATGATTATTCCTTGGGAGGGAAAATCCATATAAGTTCAGAAGGAAGCTCTGTCTCTGAACTTGGATTTAGAAAAAGTGATTCATGTGCTCCCATTCTAATATAGGACATTGGTCGAGGATTGGATTCATCTATGCTTGGGAGAACAATAAGTATGTTTCATCTAAAGCAAGTTTTTCAAAGATTTATCAAATAGGAATCTATTCAGACCTAATGGGATTGTAATGACGACCAGTGAGATAGTATACTTTAACACTGTTAGATTTCTAAGGAAGAAGCATATTGAAGTGAGTGAAAATACTATTATTGTGAAGTCATAGAATCCCATAAAGTTAAAATATCATTTCTCAAAAGCACTTCTTGAAAACTATGAAACTATAAGCACAGCCATTTCCACACTATCTTTTTTAAATCCAAGGAAAGTGCAGCCAACTAACTACTATTTAATAAAAGTAATAGAAGCTCTTCCTTTTGCAGAAAACATTTTTCATCTACCAAGTGCCGAGAAGGAATATTAATATTGATTCAGACTCAGATATGAATCCTGACCTCAAAAGTACTGAATGTGATTAGCTTGTATGTGCATAGGCCCCATAGATTATGAATTCTGGCTTATTTTTTCCTGATGATGACATTTTAAATCAAAGCAATTTGAGCTTTCTATAGTAATATTGAAGTCCTGCATATTTTCAAATGTTTTTGGTACAGTCCAGAAAGAAGTGAAAATGAGATTTTTTTTCACAGTAATTCTGCACAATGCTTTTCCATCTGCTGTTAGGGTGGGTCTCCCCAAAATAAGTTTAGTAACATCCAAGTGGTGGAAATGCAGTTAATGTATGTTTTGTCTTAGCTAATAATATAGATAAGAGAGTGAGGGTAAAGTGAACAAATTCATAGACAATTCTCTTTTAAAGGAAGGCTTGTGATCATAACAGAATGCTGCTCCCAGAACCTGTGGAAGCCAAGTAGAATCAAAATCAAGGAATTGTATATTTCTGTCTTTTATTGGTCCAGGTGATTTAAAATTTTTTTTTTACATTTATTTAGTTCTGAGAGACAGAGAGAGACACAGCACAAGTGAGACACAGAATCTGAAGCAGGCTCTAGGCTCCAAGCTGTTCACAGAGCCCGACGCGGGGCTCAAACTTATAAACCATGAGATCATAACCTGAGCTGAAGTCTGACGCCCAACTGACTGAGCCACCCAGGTGCCCCTAGGTGACTTTAAATTGTAGTGCCCCTTTAAAGGGAGTGATTATTTATGATTCCAAAAACACAAATTAGAACACACATTTTTCAATATTAACAATATCAATCTAGGCATAATGTTGACTACCAGCCCAGATTTCCAATTCCAGATTCAATAGCATTGTAAACTAATTATTTTTGTCTTTGATGCCTCCCTAAATTTCTCTTTGGTGATGTATCTAGTTTGTATAGTCCATAGAGTTTATTGAGAAGTGGTTTAGGTACTCAGATACAGACATACACATTTCCTTTTAGCCTTAAACCAGTTATTCTTCCCCCAGCAACTCATCATTTTATTTTCTTCCCCTTCTCCTCAGTTTTCGGCATCCTTTCTCATTTCGTTTCAATTGTCTTGCTCCTCTTTCCCACATATATTGATCTTTGGGAAATTCGTATGAACTGCATTATCTTGAAGCAAGTTATGGTTATCTCATGCATAGAGATATCCCAGCACATTATTTAGTCACTCAGTTCCTGATGATGCTATATTGACTAAGAAGTACATAAGCGGAGAAGATGTCCAATTAAGGAAATATAAACAAATGTGAGCATTATCATACAGATAAATAAGTTCTGTATTTTTTTACCCCATCAAGTTTGATAGAAAGAATAAGTTGAAATGTAGTTCTTAAAACATTTTTTGACAAGGTCTACAGTGATTTCACACACACACACACACACACACACACACCTTTGAAATGCTGCCCTAGTTACTGTGACACCAGTGACTATAAGGAAAAAAAATGGGTTTTGCTTGTAGATATATTTTCTGTGGAATTTCAATTGTTTGAAATCATGCTGTAGAAATAAATCCACATGTAGAGACTGACCAAATGCTCGTTTTCAAAAGAAGCTCTGGCCCCAAAGGGGACTCTCAGCACGTCTCATTCTTTCTTGGTATAAAATTGTATGAGTTCTAGGATTTGCATGGTTAATTATGTTTCTCAAAGTGTCGACATTTCTCTTTAGGGGTTCAGACTATTTATGTGTTATAATAAGTTTTTGGTGATATATAGTAAAATTCCTTTCTCATACATTTTTTTAAATTATTGAATTTACATATGGGCCGTAAATGCTTTCTTTCCTGGATTCTCCAGGAGGCTGTGCAAGATCATGTGATCCTACAGAGTATACCCTATTGTTTAGATTTAAGTATTAATGAAGGGAAAATCACAAGAGGAGGCTGACAGCTAGGAATGCCCCAAATTGTCACTATGTGATGGGATCCTTCTTACATGTGACGTGAGGTGCCCGCGGCCTCATATCTCTCTCTCAGTAATCTCCCTCTGACCATTTAAAAAACATTCGTGAACAACTGTTACAATAAGGTTCGCATAAGACAAAGGGAATTCAGAAACTATTTGTGTGGAACAAACACAAAGATAAGAGATTTGATGGGTACAAGTACAGTGGAGACGATGAAGGGCCTTGGGGGTTATCTCCTGAGGCCATCAAGACACTCAGAGTTCCTCTGAGTGGATCAACATTTAGCTTTAGAAGCTTCAGAAATGTTCTTTGTGAAGAATGGCAGAATAGCTTGGTATCAGCACCACATGGGATTTGGTAATCTTGCCAGACATGTTTCTTTCATAGGTATTATTATTTGTCCAATTTTGCCCTGCCTTTGATCTTAATCAAGTGGCATTATAAAATTAAATTTCTGCCACTTGATGTTATACAATCATTAAAATTATGTGGGAAATCATAGAGAAACTCTACTCGAATTAGAATTATTAGGAAATATTGCATAAAGTTTAACATATAACATTGCATAAATTTCTTAAATATCAAAAAATAACAAGCTCAATCCTAAAGTGTTTTCAAATAGTGGAATAAATAAATGGTGCTCTATGGACCATTTTAGGAAAAAAATTATGCAAGAGATATTTTAAAGTAGATTTGTCTGATAGGTAAAACAGGTATAACCCATAAAAAAAGAGAAAACTCATTAAGTAAGGAAATTCAAGAAATAAATATGTTTATATCTTTCCCAGAAGGAATATGGAGGGACCCTAGTGAAGGACTAAAATAGAATGTATAGTAAAATTAACTAGAATGGCTAGAGAAAGAGAAAGTATAGAAAATTAGGTGCCTTAATAACAATAATTAGTTTTAAAGTTATACTCCACATGTACCAGATTTCAATTTATTTTGTCTAATTTTCTTCTGCTCATTGTTATCCTGTTGCGGATAATCGTCACATTTCTTATTTGGGAGTCAAGTGAAACTGAAGCTGTTTTTCTCAGTTATTGAATCATAACAATCATGTCATTTTAGCAGAGCAGTAAAAGTTTGCATGAAAATTCATGTCAAGAAAAATGAATTTAAAAAGTAGATTCAAAAAAATGAATAAATAAAATGAGTAGATTTGCAGCATCAGAAACACATGATGAACTGAACACACTGAATCCTTCAGTAAATTTTCTTCACATTACTTGTAAACTACATCCACGATCTGACCCTGTTTTACCACTTCTGCCACTGCCACTAAGGGACCAGTGGTCTTCATATCCTGGATTATTGCTTCTAAATAAACTGCTTCACTTTTATGCCCTTACAGCCTATTCTCCCCTTGGGGACAAAATGGTCTTTAACAGTAAGCCTGGGTGTAACACATGGCCTCTCATTTTACACAGGGTGAGAAGCCAAAGTCTTCAGTGACCTAGTCCCTTGTCACATCTCGGGCCTCATCCCTTCCCACCCATGATTTTGCTACCTCCACTCCAGCCATACTCCTGCGTTAGGAAAGCCAAGCTTCTCAGGACCTCGGAAACATGTTTCCTTTACCACAGATGTGCTATTCCCAGATATTTGCTTGTATCCTTCTTTTTTTTTTTTTTTTTTTAATTCTTTTTAATGTTTACTTCTTTTTGAGAGAGAAAGTGAGACAGAGTACAAGCAGGAGCAGGGAAGGGGCAGAGAAAGAGGGAGACACAGAATCTGAAGCAGGCTCTAGGCTCCAAGCTGTCTGCACAGCTGTCAGCACAGAGCCCGATGTGGGGCTCAAACCCACAAACCATGAGATCATGACCTGAGCCAAAGTTGGTTACTTAACCGACTGAGCCACCCAGGAACCCCTGTTTGTATGCTCCTTTACCTCATTCAAACTTTATTAAAATGTTTGCTACCGGCTGTTACTCCAGTTTAATAAAAATAGTAAATATTAAATAAAAATATTAAACTGGAGTAACAGCCAATGTTAACAAATCTAGCCATATCTTCTTATAATCTACTTAATCCAGATTTTAAAATGACTGATGGGGCACCTGAGTTGTTCAGTCCTTTAAGCATCCAACTTCGGCTCAGGTCATGATCTCATAGCTCCTGAGGTTGAGCCCTGCCATCAGACTCTGTGCTGACAGCTCAGAGCCTGGATCCTGCTGCATATTCTTGTGTGTGTGTGTCTCTCTCTCTGTCCCTCCCCTGAGCTTTCTCTCTCCCTCTCTCAAAGATAAATAAACATTAAAAAGTAAATAAATAAAATAAAATGGCTGAAATTCTAAAATATTCTTAATAACCTTAAACACCTCCTGTACATTCAAATTCACTTGTGGATAAATTTCTGAGTTCTTACATATAAAATCTATAAATAAGTGAAATTCAGAATGTGACCATACAAATACATAAAAAAAAGTTTTAAAAACGTATATAATTAAATGATGCCATTAATTAGTTATAATTACATAATTTTAAAACAAGAGCATTATGTTTTAAATATGTAAGTACTTACAAACGGAAATCAGTATGATTGTGCATGTAGAAATTTTAGTTACTGAGCAACTTTTCATCTTTGCATTAATTTATTTATGAATATGTCAAATTTCCTAAGGCTTTAAGCTCATAGAAAATAAATTAAAAAAAACAAACAAGCTTTACATTTCAGTACAGCCATTAATGAGAAATGCAGGCAATTTAAACTTAATTCAAACTACATTAAAAAAATATACTTGTTTATTTATGTGAGAGACAGAGAGAGAGAGCAAAAGCAGGGAGGGAAAGAGAGGGAGAAAGAGAATCTCAAGCAGGCTCTGCGCTGTCAGCACTGAGCCCAAAGTGGGGGCTCAAACTCACGAACTGTTGAGATCATGACCTGAGCCAAGATCAAGAGCCAGACGGTCAAATGACTGAGCCACCCAGGCGTCCTGAAACTACTTTTGTCTTAAAGGTTTTTATTGTGCATTTTATGTAGCCTGTTTACATGCATAATTCCCTTCATTTAAGGGGAGAAGATAGTATGTTATATAAAAACATGTCGTAGTCACTAATATCTCCAAATGCTCATGTTCAGTTTTACCAAATTCTTTGCCTTAACAGTTCAGGTTTCTACCCTAAAGATGTTCTTTGTTTAGATATTATATCTATAGGCAACATAACAAACATGTCTCAACAAATGTTATCATCAATGCTGTCCCTAAAAATGGTCCTACTAGTATGGAGACATAGCCACCTTATAGTAAGTTGCCGTCAATTAAGGGTCTTCAGAATGCCGTGGTTTACTATATATTTCTGAGCAGTCCTCAGGTCTCATTTCAACTTATATCTATATTCAATGAAAGACAAAGGGGAAAAAAGGCTATGTGGATCCACAACTAATATAAAAATTTTTCACTATCCTCCAAAGTCAAAACCCTCGGTGATTTTCTCTGAAGGCTGGATTTACATCACATGATATGCAAGTGCATTTATATTTCTAGTCATATTTCTTGACATATTCAGTAGTTATAGTACATGTTTTTTTGTTTATTCCAGAAAAAAAGAACCTTTTATATTTCAACCATTTTTTAAACTTTTGAATTTGAATCTTCACACTTCTTGCACTTACTGTTTTATTGTTTTAACGCACATTTTTCTAAATAGCCTATTAAAATTGAATAGGTCAAATTTTTCAAGCATACTCTTATCACGGTTGTTTTTCCCTCTGCATTTTCAGCATTTTTACATTCATGGGTGCAAACAATATTTGAATTTATTTTATTTCAGAATTCAACTCAATTTAACTTTCTTGTAAGGATGGATGAATCCAGCCATCTATTTCATTTGTCAAATGACTTCACTAGTTTTCAAAGAGTTTTGGTTCACTATAATCCCATTTCCTTTTTCTCTAAACAAGTTGTATGTAAGAAAATCCACATGGAAATAATTCTTCTTATTCTTATTTCATTATTAATGAAAAATAGGAGGATTTTCTTCATTGTAGTAATACATAAATTTTGGGGTAAAACTAGATGAATCATTATTGTAAATGGATACAATTTAAATATTTGTGTACACAATTGAAACATATAGTGAAATACATTCTGAAGCAAAAAAGTTTTTACTGGTACAGAAAAAAGCTGAAACAAATGCAAACAAAACCAAAACTAAAAAAACAACAAAAAAGAGAGTCTACAACACCGAAATTATATTGAAGCATGTTACTCCATTATTCTGGTTTATTAAACTTCATTAATCTGTCCTTAGAACACCGAGGTCAGTAAAAATGTAGAACTCAAGTGAGCAAAAGTAGAAAATGCTTGTATTTTTTAACACTCTCTTTATAAATTTAGCTCTAAATACTCAGAACTGAAAATATATATGGTACTTCTAGAAATGTTTAGAATTGTTTTTCAAACTAATTGTTAGGCAAAAATAGCTACATATGTTAGAATTCACAGAATAATATCAAAAATGACCAAACAGCATAAGCAGAGCTATGAGAATTTAAATACCCTACCATAAGATTAAACTTTTCATTATGATCTTTTGATATTTCATCCACAAATCAACATACTGTGAACACAAAGTTGTGAAAATATATTCACTGCATCCAATGAGCTTTGGGTCATTCAGAAGGAACACCCATAATGTTGGCACATATATATTCTGATATGGATGAGCATATCCATATGGTATCAATTAGTGTCAATTAGTAGGTGTCAATTAGTAAATGAGTGCTCCCAACACTTGTTCTATTTAAAAAAAATTTTTAATGTTTATTTATCCTTGAAAGAGGGAGAGAGTGAGGGAGAGAAAGGATCTGAAGCGACTTGAATTCATAAACCACGAGATCATTACCTGAGCCTAAGCCAGTTGCTAAACCGACTGAGCCACCCAGGCACCCCGTCTAACTCTTAATACAATAATAAAAATAAAGTAATTGTTACAACGGTACATTCATGGGTGTTTCCCTTTATTCTTCACAATTGTATATAATACAGTTTCATCATCTTAATTGATAACAATAAGGGATAATTGGGATGTTCGGTAATGGGGGAAGGAAGTCGATGTGCGATTTACTTACTCACCTGAATCAGTGATATAAAAAACTGCACATCAGCACCCCAAATCAGGTCAACTCCAGCCCCAAAGCAGGAAGTGAGCTAGACTCCTTCACATTCATTTCACCTCACTCCATCTCGCATTCACTTCACTCCATCCTCCAATCTCTATCCCATTTCCTCTTTTATTCTTCCGAAAAGAACATATGCTCGCAATTTGAACAGGATTAACAACAGTTACAGCAAACACTTTCATACATTTATTCTATTCCAGGTCCAGTCTAAGACTATTACATGAAAAACTCCTGTAGTCTTCACACTAACCCTTCTTAGTGCTATTATTTTCTCCATTTTCAGATAAAGCAAACAGAGCACAGAAATGTAAGTTAGCTTGCCTAGTTACCCATCCTGAAAGGCCACTTGAACTCAGCTAATCTGGCTCCACAGTGCATGCTCTTAGTGGGGTCCCAGGACTCCACAGATGCATCACCCCGGAACTTGTTGAAGTGTAAATACTAATTGAATGGGTCGGGGTTGGAGTCAGAGACTGTGCATTTTTAATGAGCTCCCAGGTGTCCCTGCTCTGCAGACCAAATGTTGAGTAGCAGAGCGTTACACGGCTGCCTCTCATATGCTAGGCAAGGATAGAGCAAACATGGGGTAGAAAGGATCCCTTTTTATTATGCATGCTTTCTATCCCCCCAAGCTTTCCACATCTACATTGAGCAGAAAAATCTGAGCTATCTGGACCCTGTAAAGCTTTAGGCAAGATTTATCTGTGCTCAGGGCTCCCGCTGTGTCAGCTCCTTGTCCGATAATTAGGTCATATTAATATTTGAGGTCAAAGAGTTCTCTTAAAGGGAACTAAGAGCACAATCCATGTTCATGTAAATTTGCTGTAAGACTGAACCTTTGGAAAGAGAAGTTGATGTTACTATTCAGATAACCTTCAAAGCCAACTGTGAGATTATAAAAGATATCTTGTGCCTTATCTCTTCTGGGGCCTGTTTTAAATAATTCAAGACATTTTCTAAAATGAACTTTTATATTCTCCCTATAAATATGGAATTTTATTAAGGACATTCTAGAGTAGTAGAAATCTCTTTATCTGGAAAACATGGATTTAAAAATAATAATTGGGAAAAATATAAATGATTGAAATCAAATTATTATACAATGCCTTCTTAACATGCATAAAACCATAGAAAAAGAACTTGACTGCAATATTTATATCCCTCCTTTAAATATTGCTAAAGTTTAGAGGCAGTGTTTGTTAGCCGTGTTTTATTCTAGAACGTTGGCTTTCTGAGAGGTTTTTTTACTGATTCCTTGGAATCTTTCAACATTGTTTACAATCTCACTGAAGCTTTTCTCATAGAGATTTACTATTTTGACATGTAATAAACAATTCTTGAATTTATCATAGTTTACATTTCATGACCTTAGGTAGCTCTGACATGTGTTTTTCTTCTTGGTACATTAATATTTTTTACATTTGGGTTGTTTTTACACAATGCATATGCATAATCATGCCACCAGCCTGTTCTAACTTCTAAGCAAAAGGTAGAGAAATAAAATATACTAATAAAAGAGTCTCTGGGAAAAACAATAAATTATTTGTAGCAAGTACAGATACTTTAATTTGAAAAGGCAAATTAATTGAAATTTTAAATGTTTCATTATTGAATTTTTTCATCTTTATGGAGGTATAATTGGCAAATAAATTTGTAAGATATTTAAAGTGCACATTATGGTGATTTGATATACATATACATTGTGAAACTATTCTACCCATCTAGTTAATTCACACATTCCTCACTTCACATATTTATCTTTTTGTGCATGTGTGTGAAAACACTTAAGTTCTACTCTCAGCAAATTTAAATTACACAATAGTAGTCATGGTTTATACTATTTCCTTATTATGATCAATACTTAACTTTTTTTTTTTTAATGTTTGTTTATTTATTTTGAGAGACAGAGGAAGCCTGAGTGAAGGATAGGCAGAGAGAGAGGGAGAAAGAAAGTCCCAAGAGGTCTCCGTGTTCAGTGAGCAGCCGACTTGGGGTTCAGTCTCACAACTGTGAGATCATGACCTGAGCCCAAATCAAGAGTCGGGCACTTAACCAACTGAGCCACCAACGTGCCCTAACACCTAACTTCTTAAAATTGATCGAGTATCTGTAAATATGTCATAGGCCATCCGTATTTATCTCTTCCAGGAGAAGCAGTTAATTTCTTCAAGGATCCCTTGCTTATAATATAAGATGCACCTGTACTAATTAACTCTTTTAATGTGAGTGTTTAACGTGTCAATTTAAGTTTTTCTTTAAATTGATTTAAAATTATTTCTGAATTACCTATCCAAATCATGCAAAACAGATGAAAAGACCTTATTCAAGGAATATCTTTGTTTTGAAAATTATTGAAGAAACAGACGGGGGCGCCTGGGTGGCTCAGTCGGTTGAGCATCTGACTTCGGCTCAGGTCATGATCTCGCAGTCTGAGTTCGAGCCCCGCGTAGAGCTCTGTGCTGACAGCTCAGAGCCTGGAGCCTGTTTGGGATTCTGTGTCTCCCTCTCTCTCTGCCCCTCCCCCGCTCATGCTCTGTCTCTCTTTCTCTGTCTAAATAAACATTTTAAATTTAAAAAGGAAAAAGACAAGGATACAAAATGATATTCAAGTCTGCATATATAAGCAACTGATACCCTAAAGAAAATTAGGTTAAGTAAGAGGGCTAGAAGTCTCTTATGAAGAAGTATCTGGAGTTGAGCCTTCCTGGGAAAGAGAGAAACTCCTATTGAGGTAGCAGCTGATTCCAAGGTGCACACAAGTGGAGTTTCATAGCTCAGAGAGAAAAGGATAGATGGTGAGGAGTTAGGTAAAACAGCCTGACACAGAGAGAGAAGCCATGTACCCACTAAGGAAGTGTGACCACTCAGGACTGTGAAAGCTAAAATTAGGACTTTTAAATTGGAAATAGAACATAAAATCAAAGAAGGTGGTAATTTAGAGGTAAAAGTTGTGAATAAATTTAGGAAGGAAAAGAGAAAGGCTGCAGCCTGGCAAGGGAAGGCAATGACATTGTTTAAGAAAGAGGAAATCAACTGTTAGTTTAATGAAATGCCAACAAATTTACGAATACATGGTTTTAAAACATAGCTTATTCAATTATCGGTTATAACCAGTACATGATAGATTCTAAAGTAACTTTAAGAGTATCTCTGCTTTGGGATAGGAATTATTTTGTCAGTAAATGAATAAAAAAAGGTATTTACTGTATAAATAACTGTGACATTTATAAAAATGGTTATATCACGAACAGGCAAAAGTATCAGAATTTCTATTGTAAGGTTTGTGCATCTGAAATTTATCACATTCAACAGAAAGTCTCTGCAAGTGCACTTTTTCAAATAAATGCCCTGAAATATCAGTCTTATTATTCTTCAGTGAGGTGTATAAACTCTAGTAAAACCTGTTTACCAGTTTAATGCCTTTTTATGATATTATAACTATATGCAACTTTGATTTATGAAAAGGAAAACTCAAGTTCTTAACTTCTGAAATGAGTTTCCTTCATCAGCAAAGGTGCCTAAAGTGAAAGATGTAAAAATATGTATTAATATGATATGAAAATTAGAATTTGAAATGCATATTATAGGAGTAAAAGCTTCTCATTTTCTTATTTTTTTATGTCACATGGAATGATTATGTACTTTCCTGTGGAAAAAGACTGGCTATTATTTCTGTCCCCACTATATACCATGTCCCCCCCTTTTTTTTACTTTGTTTTGTCAATATACTGAACTGGTGTTTATAGCTATAGTTCTGGTCTTGCTAATGATATTCATGGACTAATGACACACATAGTGATGCTGAAAGCTACAGGATGTCCAAATGACAAATATCTTAATTTTCTTGTTTATAATCACAGCAACTTTTTGTGTCAGAAAGCTTACACACTATTATCCCCATACATTGGGACTTGGGTACAGGTAATTTTTAGATATTTGTTCAAAGTGAGTGACAGATGCAGATTTCTAATTTTTATTCCTGAATGTCTCATTTTTAGTGATACTGAGTTCAACATATGGAAACAAAGAGGAGTGAAATCTTTATTTCTACAGTCCATCTTTAACCTTGGTTAAATGGAATCTCCCTAGATATCATGATCCCATGGTACTACTGACATAGGAAGTTTTCTGTGTTTTTTTCAAAAGAGGTAACAAAAAGGTGTTCCAGGATCAAGAAGGACTTTCACAAGAATAGATGGCAGAATCCTACTCACTTTCATATTCTGGACGCATTCTTTTTTTTTATGTATTTTAAATGTTTGTTATATATATTGAGAGAGAGTGAGAGAGAAAGAGAGAATGAGCGGGGGAAGGGCAGAGAGAGAGGGGGAAAGAGAATCTCAAACAGGCTTCATGCTGTCAATGCAGAGCCCAATGAGAAGCTCAATCCCATGACCGTGAGATCATGACCTGAGCCGAATCAAGTCAGATGCTTAACTGACTGAGCCACCTAGGTGCCCCCTGGACACATTCTTTATACCTGGCATATTTAATAAAGGCATGTGTAGGCATCATTTAGTAATTATTCTTTATTCAAGTATTAAACAAAAATTGGTTGCATCACATACGCATGTTCCAACCTGCTTCTGTTATAGAGAGGGGAAATGTGAAATAGATTTTTATTTTGCTCTAATTTAAAGCAGATCAGAAAGTATAGCACTCAAGCCTTCATTTTCAAACATCATCACTAGTATTCAAAGTAGCTAAAATGCCAAATACAAAAAATATTTAACCCACACACATGCCATTTTCAACTATTAAATAAAGTGCCCTTTAACTGCCATTTTAAGAGTGCCTTATGCAAATCCACAAAACTTGTGGAACTATAGTAGAAAAATAGTATGAGAACAATCCTGTAAATATTCCTGAAGCAGGAATTTATGTTTTTGAGAAGGGTACCATTCCTATAATTTTACATAGTTCAGTTATTATTTAAATTTCTTAATCATATTGCTATAATAGCTAAGCTGTACTTAGTGCTTCTTCTATGCCAGGCACTATGCTGGCATTTTCATGGTTTAACTTACATAATGCTTATAAAACCTAGCCAAATTATTATCACATATTACAGATGAAGAAACCGGGATGGCAAATTAAATAACCGGTCAAGGTTATATAGTTTATAAGTGATATTATCAAGAATAAAATCTAGGTCAGCCTGATCCAAATTCCAAGTTCTTAATCATTTTTCTCCTATGAAGCTCATAAGATATTATATAAGTACTTAATTTTATTCCTATTGAGTGTCCTTCTGGAGTTGCAATTCAAGCCAACATTCTTCCCACATTGTAAAACTCACTGCTAAATTATCAACTTAGGGGCAAGTATAGAATATGTGATAGATGAAACATTAGTTATCTATCCAAAACATATTTACCTTTTCTTATGTGTATAACATGATTTCATTAAGGATGACAATGTGCCTAAATAAAAGCAATACATTTCCCAGTTTTCCTTGTAATTATCTGTGGTTTAATGGAGCAATTCTAAATCATGAGATAGAAGCAGAAGTAGTTGGATCGGATTCTGGAGTAGCTTTTTAAAGGGGAAAATTTATCTTACATACATCTTTTTAATCCTTTACTCTTCTTCATCTAGCTTGAAACGGAGATATGATGTTCAGATATCTCGCAACCTTTATGTGATAATGAGAATGAAGGTCAGACCACAAACATAGCAGAGCTTAAGGAATATGACTGTCTACTTTTGGGTTTTTTTGTTTATGAGAAATAATCAACTTCTATTTTAACACAGTTGAAACCACTGTTTCTGAGTTTGTCTTAATATCAACTGAATGAAATTCCTCCCTCATATAGTATAAAAGTTAACCCCATAGAAAAATTGTTTTGTCTTATGTAAATTTGACTCATTTTATTTATTTTAACTCTTAGGCCCTTTGAAAGAAATTTAGTGTGTGGCAACAGATGTTACTTATGTTGTAAGTATTATATACATGTGGCTAAAGACTCATTTGATTTCAAATTAAAATAATGAAAAAATTGACTTTAAAAAGAGAGTATTTTGAAAATTAAATGGTTCTAATTTCATCAATGTTTCAATTATATAGTCATTTGAATGATTCATATATATATATATATATATATATATGTATTTAATCTTATATTTCATGGCTCTAAAATAAAGTGTTCATTTTTTAGATACAATAGTCAGCAAACTCAAAATCATATCCTAGTGATCAAATAAAAACATGGTAAAAATTATTTATGAAAATGTTCGAAGAAGAAAGGAAATGGAGAACAAAAGAAAAAAGAATATACAATTCACTGTACAAGAAATAAAACTTATTTCTTTCAATGGCAGAGATAAAACAAGCATGATGAAATATCAGTTTTTAGCTCTATTGGTGTATCTTATAATATTTGCAGAAATAAAATGAGACTGCCTTATTTCAACCTTTACTATTTTACTAAAAATATTCTATTTCTTGCACAAAACCGGAGCAACATGAGCTTTCGTACATTGAAGTTAAGTCTGAAAAGGAGACACACAGTTTTACATTTGTTCTTTTTTCATGATTTTCATAAAAATCATTAAAAAATCAAAGCTTTAAAAGCAGTAGGAAATGATTTTCACAAAAAAGAAAAGAAAAAGTGAATTCAAGTATATATTCTAGAGAGCAAAATTTCTAAATCTATTTTCTTATAAAAGAAAGTAACTGCAGTGATGGTTCTGTAAGATATATGGTGGTGAGGCTAAGGAGATATGGGGAGGGAGAAGAATATTTTTAAAACCCTGATATTAGAGAACTGAATATTAACAATTCTCATACAGTACTCATACCAGTAGAAGAGTTTATCATCCTATTCAGACACTCTCAGTTCTGGCTTTCCCCGTGGTCTGATTGTCTTTTCTCTTTATTACCATCAAAAAATTAGATACTTATCAACAATGAAGTTTCAGAAGGTGCCCCCCCCCCATTGGCATCCAATTACATTCTTCCTCTGTGGTCAGTTACCAGGAGATGGAAAATGATTGGCAGATGACCCTGGGGTGTAATATTCCAGGCCCAGTGGTGTGCCTATAGATTGAATCTTAATGTTGAGACATTTCTAAGACTTTTCCAAAGACGCCCCAAGGGACCCTAATTAAACTCCAGGGGATTGAACTTAATTCATTTTCAGTCCTCAGTCACTTGCAGTGTAGAGAAACCTCCTCATGCTCAGAAAAAGGTTGGAGTTGTGGGAAGAATGAACAGGAGCCAAGCTAGACGATCTAGGCTCCTAGTATATGAGTATATTTGTTTTTCTAGGGACATAAGATGGGCTTCATGCTTTTGAGAGTGGATAGTGCTACTGCCTCTTCCTGGAATGTCCTTCCTTTCCTCGTTCTATTTCTCTGTAAAATTCTGCATTCTTTTGAAATCTAACTCTAAAATCTTCTTCTATAAGAAGGCTTTCATAGCCTCTTACATCATCCTCTGAATTCTGAACCATTTTGTTGACCTCTCCTATTGACACTTATATTAGTCTTTTATAGTAGATCTTTGCATATTTATAGTGGCTACTTAATGACAAGGAAAGTCTGTTTTTTTATTCTCTTACATCTTCTTTGTTTTGCATTTAGGAATTGCACAGTGTTTGTTATATGAATGAAAGTATCTTGACCCAATCACAAAACTTCTTTGTGTCTACTTCTTTCTATACAAAATGTGAATAACAAATTATTCTCTAAAGAAAATTGTTACGGGGTGCCTGGGTGGCTCAGTCAGCTAAGTGTCCAACTTTGGCTCAGGTCATTATCTCATGCTCTCATAGTTCATGAGTTCAAAACCAGTATCAGGCTCTGTGCTGACAACTCAGAGCCTGGAGCTTGCTTCAGATTCTGGGTCTCCCTCTCTCTGTGCCCCTCCCCTGCGTGCGCTCTCTCTCTCTCTCTCTCTCTCTCTCTCTCAAAAATAAATAAATATTTTAAAAAATTAAAGAAAATTGTTGGGATAATCAAAGGCAAATGTGTTTTCGAAAGCATATAGTTTGAGGCTCTATATAAATATCAATTATTAAAAATAATAATGTGTTTGGGGATTACACATAGTATATTCTATAACACTTCTGTGGGTTTTCATAAATGAGCTGCATGAAGTCAGAAAAAAGGGGGCCCTAAAGATTAGCAACCAGCCTTGATAATCTGTAATTTATAAAATGGGATTTCCTGTTTATTGGGAGTTGTAGAAATTCCTCCTGGGTTTGCTTCACTCTGTCTCCAAATGTTTCAAAAACATGGATATACCAGGCTTACAGGAGCACAGCACAAGTATTTCCCAGTCCAGCTACATTTTAGCTTCTGGAAATGGCTTTGAGAGTGAAATTAGCATACGGCCAATTTGCTGGATGCCCAGAGGTTCCTGGATCATGCTGATACATCTTTATCTACTCATTAAGATTATGGCCTGAAATTTGGTTTTCTTGACTTTATGCCTATTACTCTTGAAGTATTATGGATAAACAGTTCATTCATATTATGTTTCACTTTCTCCTTCTATGAAATGAATTAATTAACACTAAACTAAAAAATGTGCTTGATAAATATGTCAACTTACATCCAATTATATGTAATGTGTTCTCAACGGGCAGGAAATAGGAAATGATCTTCTAATTACATACACCTATAACACTTGTAAAAGATTTTTGTTATTACAAGGACAGCATTTAAACCAGTATATAGATGATTAATACACAGTGCTTTTGTTTTTATTATATTTATATATTAATAAGGTCCCTTTTAGGAGAATTTAGTGTATATATACCATTGAATGTATACATACACCTGTATATAAACCAAACTGTTGAACAAGCAAGCTCCTCTTGATGTGCTCTAAATGAAATAAAATTTTGTCTTTCATTTTCCATTTAAGAATCCATGTGATGAGGACCATCTTCCCTTGCCCTTAGATAAAACTTGAGCAGGTCTCAGGGATTCTCTATTTATTTTTTTAGATGTTTATTCATTTTTGAGAGACAGTGCTACTGCACTACTGAGACAGAATGTGAGCAGGGGAGGGGCAAAGAGAGACACACACACACAGAATTTGAAGTAGTCTCCAGGCTCTGAGCTATTGTCAGCAGAGGGCCCAATGCAGGGGTCAAATTCATGGACTGTGAGATCAAGACCTGAGCTGAAGTTGGACACTTAAACAACTGAGCCACCCAGGCCCCCTATTTCTGTTTCTGTTCCAATCATTATTATTTCCTTCCTTCTACTGGTTTTAGGTTTTGTTTGTTCTTTTTCTAACTCCTTTAGGTTAGGTTGTTTATTTGAGATTTTTCTTGCTTCTTGATGTAAGCCTGTATTGCTATAAACTTCCCTCTTAGAACAGCTTTTGCTACATACTAAATGTTTTGGACCATTGTGTTTTCATTTTCATTTGTTTCCATGTACTTTTTGATTTTTTGGTTGACACATTCATTGTTTAGTAGCATGTTGATTAACTTCTATGTTTTTGTGTGGTCTTTCCACATTTTTCTTGTGGTTGATTTCTAGTTTCATAGTGTGGTCAGAAATGATGCATGCTATTACTTTGAGCTTTTTGAATTTGTTGAGACTTGTATGTGATCTGTTCTGGAGAATGTTCCTTGTGCACTTGAAAAGAATGTGTATTTTGAAATTTTAGGATGGAATGTTCTGAATATACCTATTAAATCCATCTGGTCCAGGGTGTCATTCAAAGCCACTGTTTCCTTGTTGATTTTCTATTTGAAAGATCTGTCTATTTGATGGAAGTCTGGTATTAAAGTCCCCTACTATTATTGTATTGTTATAATTTAGTTCCTTTATGTTTGTTATTAACTGTTTTATGTATTTGGGTAATTTTATACTTGTCAGATTTTCTTGCTGGGTTGTCCCCTTTATTATTACATAGTGTTGTCTCTTTTTATAGACTTTGTTTTAGTATATTTTGTCTGATATAAGTATTGCTATTCCATCCTTGTTTTGACCTCCATTTATATGATAAGTGTTTCTCCATCTCCTCACTTTCAATCTTCAGGTGACTTTAGGTCTGAAATGAGTCTCTTAAAGGCAACATATAGATGGGCCTTGTTTTTTTTTGATCCCTTCTATTACCCTATGTCTTTTGATTGGAGCATTTAGTCCATTTACATTAAAAGGAATTATTGATACATATGTATTTATTGCCTTTTGTTACTTGTTTTGTGGTTGTTTTTGTAGTTTTTCTCTGATCCTTTCTTCTCTTTCTCTCTTTCATGGCTTGCTAATTTTCTTTTATGATATAATTGGATTCCTCCTCTTTATTTTTTGAAAACCTATTTTTTTTTTATTTGTGGTAACCATTTGGATTATATATAACATCTTTTGAATATAGCGGTCTATATTAAGCCGATGGTCACTTAATTTTGAACTCATTCTTTACTCCTCTCCCCTCCACATTTCAGTTATTTGGTAGATACCTTTTTGATGATTACAGAGACATCATAATTTAATACTATTGTTATTTTAACAGATTGACATATATATAAACTATACAGGGAAAGTTTAGAACTACTTAGTCTTATGTACTGTATAGGACTTTGTGCTTGGAAACCCAGTGTCTATATAATTTGTACTATGATATGTGATATATGGTTACATCCACAAACCAGATGGAACCCCAAATTTAGTGATGAGTGACTTGTAATATCCTTCCTGGGTAATGGAAATGTATGGTGCTTGGAAAGTGTGACTATTGAGAAGAAACAGCATTGCAATTTTAACTGAAATGTGCTACAGCCAACATCTAATCTCTCTGCCTCAGTTACATAGTGTATCAAAGGATTTGCATGCACACTGATAGAATTAAATAAAAATCTGACTATTTCAATGATGATCCACAGGATAAGAAAATATTTTTAGAAACTTAGTAGCAGTTTATATGAAGTTCTGATTTTATACCTGTGTAGAAATACCTATGGATATGGATCAACTAGGAAATGTGAACTTGGCTGTAGAAAATTATAGATGAAAATAAGTGTCTCCATCAACACCTATAAATAAATTCAAATAACTGTGAATGATGGAGGAAAAAGAGTAAAAGAGCTGGTCAAAAAATATCAAAAGGCCTATGGAGTTATATGGTCTTAATACCATGCTTATTTTTTAAAAATTTTTCTTCCAAGTTTTTATTTAGATTCTATAGTTAATTAACATCTAGTGATACTAGTTGCAGGTGTAAGATTTAGCGATTCATCACTTACATACAACACCCAGTGCTCATCACAACAAGTGCCCTCCTTAATACCTATTACCCATCTAGGCCATCTTTTACCCACTTCCCTTCAACAACCTTCAGTTTGTTCTCTATCATTAAAAGTCTCTAGTGGTCTTCTTTTCCCCCTTCTCATATGTTCTTCTGTTTTGTTTCTTAAATTCTTAAATCCACATTTGAGTGAAATCATATGGTATTGGTCTTCTCTGACTGAGTTATCTTGCTTAGCATAATACTCTCTAGCTCCATCTACATCATTGCAAATGGCAAGATTTCATTCTTTTTGATAGCTGAGTAATATATGCCACTTCTTTATATATTCATCAGTCAATGGACATTTGGGCTTTTTCCATAATTTGGCTATTGTTCATAATGTTGCTATAAACATCAGAGTGCATATATGCCTTCAAATCATATACCCAAAGGTACAAATCATATACATAAATTTGAATTTATGTATCCTTTGGGTACATAAATACCTGGCAGTATAATTAAATATCATGCATGATAGATAGTTCCTATTCCCACTGGATTGTTCAGATTCTGATGATCATCTTGGATTTAGTAGCCATGTTCTTTATGATAAATTATTGCCAAAAATGTTGTTCACTATCTTTTAAAACGTGATGGGGGAGGGATGCCTGGGTGGTTTTATTGGTTAAGATCCAACTCCAGCTCAAGTCATGATCTCACAGCTTGTGGGTTTGAGCTCTGTGTCGGGCTCTGTGCTGACAGCTCAGAGCGTGGAGCCTGCTCAGGATTCTGTGTCTCCCTCTTTCTCTGCCCCTCCCCTTCTTGTTCTCTCTCTTCCACCCACCTTATCTCAAAAATAAATAAACATTTAAAAAAATTTTTAAATGTGATAAGGAGTTATTGACCTAGGTTAGATAGTAGACTAGGCAGGAAAAAGTTATAACAGCCAGCCTATGATCAATTTCTCTTTTTACTAATCATAAGTTGCAATGGCATTTTTTTCTTTTTTTTTAATGTGTATTCATTTTTGAGTGAGAGAGAGAGAGAGGGAATGAGCAAGGGAGGGGCATAGAGGGAGACACAGAATCCAAAGCAGTCTCCAGGCTCTGAGCTGTCAGCACAGAGGCCAATGTGGGGCTCAAACACAAGGACCGCAAGATCATGACCTGAGCTGAAGTCGGACGCTTAACTGACTGAGCCACCCAGGCACCCCGGCACTTTATTTTTTCTTTTTAACATCCTGTTCTACAGCTTCTTTGTCCCTTTCTGCCTGGATGTCAAAGAGCAGTGCATTGGCACAGGCCATGTGAATATTGGTCAACACCTTGAAGTTCTTCTCCTCCTCTGTAATGACTCCGGCTTTCTTCTGCTTATAGACATTCCCTGTGGGCTTGACTAGTCCTGTCAGCTGGGTAACCAATTTGAGTTTTTCAGCAGAGCTGTTTTCCCTCTTGGGGGCAGAGGGCATCCTAGAGAAGAGGATGAGCTTGGAGCAGTACTCCTTCAGCCACTGAACATTAGCCTGCAGGGACTCTGTGTACTCGTCTGCCTTCTTGGATCCACTGAGATCCCAATAGCTCATGCCACCTTCTTGTCAATGCCAGCAACCCTAACTCTTCCAAGCTGAAACCCCAGCCAGCTCATACTTTGTTGTGCTACTTCCTCATAGGGCACCTCATGATGGGCCAGGTGGGTCCGGACAGGTCCAAACGGGATGCAGGTGATGGGGCTTGCTCTGGCTTGCCAGGCCTTGTGTCTGCAGAACTTCCATGCCAGCTGGTTGAACCATGTGGCCACATACTCGCTGCAAGCTCTTGTGGAAGTGGGGCTTCAGGATCATGCCATTCTGGCCAGGAGCCACGGCTGCTGCCTATGGGCCTGGGGGCACAGAAGAGAGGAGCTAGTCAGGGCCCAGGGTCTAGCTAGATGCAGTGGCTTGCTCCCCACCAGAGCCCAGGCCTGGTCCTGTCCGTGTGATCAATTTGTTCCATGATTAATGAATGAGGGGACACTCTGGATGAAGGAAAAAAAAATCAGGTGACCAAGTGTAATTTCCTTGTATATATGATAATTGATTGGGGAAATAGATGAATGATACTAGTCGTTATCTATGCAGTACTCTTAATGTCCCTGGATTAGAATTGCATAAGTAAAATAAATACAATTTACAGGGAATGTTACATAAACTTTGCAACTCTCTGGGGTATAGGACATAGATGTTTCATAACATCTTGCTGTATGGAGTAACCTGTGAACCTCTTATTAAAACCTCTCCTATTATTCTGGAGCAGAAATCATGTGTATGATGTGAAAAAGGAAGGGCCCACAGAAGAGTCACATGGGATGATTTTTCTCCCTGCTTTGTCTGGCCTCCAGATTACTTGATCTTTAAAATTATTAGTAAAGCTTGATACAGTGTAATTATCTATATGATTCTAGATTGAATTGTTTTGGGTTCTAGAAACATTGATTTGCTGAAAAATTATATTTTAAGAGAAATTAGTGTGAATATTCTAAGCAACTGTCGCCTATGATTTTGAAATTGTTTTGTTGTTCTAATTTTTTTTTTCATAGAGAGCTGGTGTTATATTCTTATGTCTCTTCTTGCCCCTAAAAGAAAATTGGAGTTGGGGTTATTCAGTGGTGAAGGAGTGAATGGGAACAAGCACTGGAGAGGATGATGGGCCTGCTAATTGAAACTCCAAATAGGCACTGAGGGAAACCTCTCTGGCTTTCACAAAGCAGAATAAGAAAACTGAGTGGGTCAGATGCTTTTATATTATTGTGGAACATTAATTTCACTGTGGAATCAATAGGTTCACTTGAAAATGTGAGAGGTTCCCACTGTCAAAGTTTATGAGGTAGGGACAAATTTGAAGCCCTCCTTATTGGCATCATGCTATTATATAGTGTCCACTGTGTAACCCTCATCGAGTGAGTTTGGATAGAAAATGTGTCGGCACTTCTAGATGGGATCTAGAAGATTAAAATTTTATTCTGTAATGTATGTGTTCTTAAAGTCAACTTAATTGTCCTCTTATGTTCCATTTAAGAGGCCTCTGTGGCTAAAATGTATATGCCATTGTTCTGGGTGAATATGAATATTAGATTAATAAGAATAAAAAATGCAGGAAGGTTTGGGTAAGATATTTCTGATACTGTACTGTGTTGAGTTTTTTCCTTCACCGATATAATATTTCTGGCTGAAAACAGTCTGACTTCTAAGCCCAGTAGGTTAAAAATAAAGAACAAAAGGTAGGAAAAATTTTGGCTTCTAAAGAGAGTAAGCTTTCTTCTTCCTTTCATCCTTTGCTGCAAATGCAAGTCAGCTCAAGTGAGTGGTAAACATTGGACCACTGAAAATGTGGAAATATATCATCCTCTTGTCTCTCTTTGTAATATCCCTGGTTGGACAATATGATAAGAAGATCTTAGGCTGCCCTTTATTGTTTAGTAAGAAACCTCATCCCAGAGGGGGTTTGAGGTATAGATTTGACTGGTTCTACTGAGACTATCATTGCTTTCTTCCTCCTTTGGTATCTCACCATGGGGTTATTTTTATCTTTCACGTGTCCATCTAGAGAGTCCATAGTCAAGGCACCACTGAACCCATTTCTTCCAACTATTCTCAGTGGCTACTCAAAGTTGCTGATAAATTTGAGGTATCATATATTAATTTTTAAAATAGGAAACTTTTTGTCTTGTATACCCTTTTTCCATATATCTTTTGCAAATCTGTGACTAGAATAGACAAATGGTCAGGGATTTTGGGTTTCAATATTGTGGTTTCCAGCCAAGTATTATTTCATCCTGACTAGCATCCATGTTGCTGCTTTATTGCCACCTATGACTCCATCCATTTTGGTTGGCTAGGCAGTGCAGGGTGAAAATGTGAAGTGCTACCTATATTTTTGCAAATATTACATCATACCATGAATATTTGGAAAAGTCAGGGTGAATGCCCCTGATGTCGTATTTCCTTTTCTTGGTGGCAAAAAAGGATTAATCAATGTAGGTACACCTGTTACTTGGGAATGAAGCCAATATCATTGATTTAAGAGTTCAGCATGTGTAGATGCTGCTAGGGGTCTCTCTTGCATTATTATGGAAGTCATGCCTTAAAAAGAAAAAGAAGAAGACATCATGTCTCTTAAATCAACTTTGGTTGGTGGTGATAACACAGTTGTAAAACTTATCCTTTGAGTAAATAGAGGGTAAGAGACTGAATTCTGCTTTTTATAAGAACATGTCAGTTTTCTATAATAACTGCTTAAATCTCTAGACTCATCAGATGTGCAGTTAGCATTTGAAACTTACACTTAACAGTAAACACTTCAACTGTAGTATAGTATGTGGGAGGGGAAAAAAACATTAATTATCTGATTGATTTAAGAAATAATTTAGAGTGTGTTATGTTTTCTAACCCTGCTTTTCCTAATAATCCTGAGTTGTCTTGGATGGGAATATAAGAAAAAGCTATGTAATTACATGTGTTACCAAAATAACTACTGCCAGTTAGAGAAGAGATACAAACACAAATAATTCATATTTAATTTCCACTAATTAGTACCGAAAACCATCTTTGAACACTTTAAACAAAAATGCATTTGGGTTCTATAGTGTCTCCAATGCTCTTCACATTTTTCTTTCTATTCCTTTGTTATTTTAGGAATAAGTCAATACATAATTTCCCTCCCTTGGGGCACCTGGGTGGCTCAGTCGGTTAAGTGTCCAACACTTAGTTTTGGCTCAGGTCATGTTCTTACAGTTCATAAGTTCCAGCCCCACATCAGGCTCCACACTGTCAGTGCAGAGTCTGCTTGGGATCTCTCTCTCTCTCTGGCCCTGCCCCTCTTCTGCTATCTCTCTCTCTCAAAACAAATAAATAAACTTTAAAAATAGTATTTTCGTCCCTTTTCTCAGTTTCATCTTTCTTACTGGATGCGAGTTATAAAAAGATAGATTTTTGTTACCTCAAATTCAATATTGGAAGTACTAACTTAATCACACCTAATTCAGGGATGAGATAAAATATAGATAGCTCAAAACTGATTTTATTTAAGTCACTTTAAACAGATTTATTTGTTTCAGGTATAACTTTTAAGTTCAGAATTCTGATGAGCTGAGTGCTAAATATTTCATAAATATTTTAGTTTTACTGTATATTGGTCATATTTTACATACTGATGGATAGTAACAATAAACAAAGGAGCTTTAAGTGATTGTTGTCATAGAACTTATGTTTCTGATGTGGTGGGAGACAGAAACTAATGATATAAATATTGAGTATAATTTTCAGGGAGTAGGTGATCAATATTAGGAGAAAATATAAGAAGGTAGGGACAAGATCATTTTACAGGAATGCCATTATAGATAGGATGGTAAAGCCAATTTTGGAGCCCTGAATAAAGCTGCAATTATCTGATAAAAGTGTATTTCAGATACTGGTAACAACAAGGGAAAAGTCTCGGGACAGAAGTACTCTATGTGGTTGCAGTGGAATGACGCCAACCAAAATCTGAAGATGAAGAAAGAAAGAAGACCAGGAGCTTAATCACGTGTTTCTTTACAAACCATAGGAAGAATGATTTTTACTCTGTGGTTTTGAGAAAACATTGCAGGGTTTGAGTAGGGGAGCAAGGTAATCAGGGGTGGGTTTAGCCCTTCTATCTATGATTACAGTTATAGTTGCTATCACGCACCCACACACAAAAGTAGAATATGGGAGAAAGTTTGTTGGGCAAATAATTTTGAGAAATTTTGGCTTTAAAAAAGTTTTCTTGGGGCACCTGGGTTCTCAGTCGAGCAACCAGCTCGATTTTGGCTCAGGTCATGATCTTAGGGTCATGGGATCGAGCCCCATTTCTGGCACTGGGCTGAGCATGGAGCCTGCTTAGGATTCTACTTCTTCCTCTCTCTCTGCCCCTCCCTTGCTTGCCTGTGTGCATGTGTGCATGTGTGTGTACATACACTCTCTCTTTCTCAAAATAAGTAAAACTAAAAAAAAGTTTTCTTCACAGCAAGAATTCTGATACCATTTAAAATCCTAGTATCTTTGGGATGCCTGGGTGGCTCAGTTGGTTAGGTGACCGACTTCGGCTCAGGTCATTATCTTGTGGTTTGTGGGTTCTCTCTCTTGAGCACTCTCTCTTTCTGTCTTTCAAAAATAAATAAATATAAACAAATAAAAATAAAAACAAAATAAAATGCTGGTATCTTCAAAAAAGAGACTATATATGTAGTATATTAAAATTGCTGACACAAGACTCTTCTCTGAAAGATTATTCTGTGATTTGGGGGATGCACAGTTACTATACTTACAATCTCTTTCCTAAAGATTATTGAAAAAATATGCCCTCCTCAATACCCTGTTGGGATGAGCACTGGGTGTTGTATGGAAACCAATTTGACAATAAATTTCATATATTGAAAAAAAAAAAGAAAAGAAAAAATATGTAAAATCACACTCTCTGTGGGATATGTATAAGGAATACATAACACTGTCCAAAGTTCTAAAAGACTTCAATAAAAATAACACTTTACAGATGATTCTCATTAAATACATTAAAAAATGGAAATCTGAGGAAACTTTTAAGGTTATAGCATATGTTGGGGTGCCTGGGTGGCTCAGTCAGTTGAGTGTCCAACTTTAGCTCAGGTCATGATCTCACAGTTTGTGGGTTCGAGCCTAACATCAGGCTCTGTGCTGACAGCTCAGAGTCTGGAGCCTGCTTTGGATTCTGTATGATTCTCTCTTTATCTCTGCCCCTTCCCCACTCATACATACTCTCTCTATATATATGTCAAAAATAAACATTTAAAAAATTGTTTAAAAATACTATAACATATTTTTTAAGTTTATTTATTAATTTTGAGTGAGAGAGAGAGAGTGCAGGGGAGGGACAGAGAGAGAGGGGAGAGAGAATCCCAAGCAGGAACCAAGCCATCAGCACAGAGCCTGATGCAGGGCTCAGATTCACAAACTGTGAGATCATGACCTGAATCATAATCAAAATTTGGACACTTAACCAACTGAGAAACCCAGGCACCCCTAAGATTATAGCATATTTTAGACACTGTGGTGTTTTAACAACCAAAATTTACTATGTGTCATAAACTTTAAGTCTTATACATATGTTATTTAATATTTAATTTTCCTTGTGTAGGCATTGGTACCTGACCATTGCAGAATATGAACACATTACATGGAAATGGTAAACTGAGCAAATCCAATTCACTCAGATAGTCATCATCATGGACAGATGTCAAATCTAATTGTGTTTGAATGAAACATGTGATCATAAACACTATACCAAAAGGCCTGACATAGTAAAAAGTATTACATATCATGAGAAATATCCTAAAGCTATGATGCTATGTAGACATATTGGACAGTCTTGATATTTAGTATTAGTGTTTTTGTATGGTAAGGACATCTGTTCCACAGGTGAAAAGATGATATCAATGTGCATTTTTAAAAATTTAATCTAATTTACATAATTGAGGACCATAAACATGATTGGGATCCAAAATCAATTAGATTAACTTTTTACATTCTGAATTTCATTTCAAAATATTTAGCTTTTAACTTTTATCTGGTTCACCTAGAGAGTGTCTCTCTATCCAATGCCTTACATAACACAGAAAGGAACCCATGACATCAAGAACCTACAATATTCACCTAAAAACACTACTACACCATTAATTAGAAATTAGAATAATCAAAAATGTTAAATAACAAATTAAACTTTGACAAAGTATACTATTGGGAGAAAAACATTAACTTGCCCTTTCTTCTAGTATATTAGCATATAATACCTTACACCAAAAATGATTGAGGAAAAGTTTAAAAACAGCAAAGATAGAGTAGAATATGGTCTTAAAAATATAAATATAAAACATTTTATTAAACAATAATAGAATAATGCAATAAATATCTCATGCTATGCCCCTAACCAATATTTGCCCCTCCTTTGTATATTAAAGTGCTCAATAATTTTATTCTCTAATATTCAAAGATAAGTTACTACTAATAAGTTCTTATATTTAAATAGCATTTCTTAAATGTATTTAAATTAAGTGACCTGCTTTATGCTTATAAAAATGACATAAGTAGAGCCATTTTTATTTTTACTATTTATTGATTTATTGCTTTTAGTTTCAGGTGTAGAATTTAATGATTCATCACTTATATATACAGCACCCGGTGCTCATCACAACAAGTGCCCTCTTTAATACTCTCACCTATTTAACCCATCCCCTCACCTACCTCCTCTCAGTAACTCTCAGTTTGTTCTCTATTGTTAAGATGTTGTTTGTTTTTCTGGTTTGCCTCTGTTTTCTCCCCCTTCCCCTATGTTCATCTGTTTTGTTTCTTAAATTCCACATATGAATGAAATCATATTTTTCATTTGTATTTGTCTTTCTCTGACTTATTTTGCTTAGAATAATACACCCTAGCATCATCCATATCATTGCAAATGGCAAGCTTTCATTCTTTTTGATAGCTGAGTAATAGTCCATGTGTGTGTGTGTTTGTGTGTGTGTTTGTGTGTGTGTGTGTGTGTGTGTGTGTATGTGTAAACACACACACTACATTTTTTTTTTTTATCCATTCATCAGTCGATGGACATTTTGGGTCTTTTCATAATTTCAGCACTTTTAAAAATAGACCTGGAATAGCTATTTCATAGGAACTGCCTTGCACATCCTGTGTCCTAAATCTTTGAACCAGGCCAAACTTCAACATACCAAGAAGTCAGCAAGAATGAGAAAATCTTGTTTGAAAAGACTGATAAAAATGAACTTTTACCTGGGGACCACTTTGCCTGACCAATCAGTGATGTACAAATCTAGTCCTGCTTGTCAGAACAATGAACTCTTCTTAAAAACAACTTACCTAACATTTTTTTTTTATGTCTATAAAAATCCTGAGTCCACTTTCTATAACCAGGACACTGTTTGGGCATCTATCTAAATCTATGTACCCTGAATTTCAATTCTTTGGTCCCAAATAAATGCTAGCCTCTTGAACTGGTTTCTTATTCTAAGTTTCTTCAAGAGGTTCCTCCCTCAGCAAGTCCAGTTGGTTTCATGTTTAAGAACTAGGATTCTTCTTCTTATAAATATTTATCCCAGTGGACTGAAAATTCCAAAGATCAATTGCAGTTGCAGTGGTCACTTTGGGGCTCTTTTGAGCTCACAGAACTTGACTTGAGAACCACAGATTTAAAACCAGACAAATCAAATAGGATGTTTAATTGGTATTTGGAAACTTTCAAATGAACTCAAGACTGATTGCCTCTTTTCAGAATACTGTTTCCAACTTAAGAGAGAAAAATTCTCAGTTTGAAAAGAATCATAAGGCTTTACAGAATTACTTTTCTCTTCAGCCTCCTCCTGCTGCTTCGGGTTGCTCTCTCTCTCCCTCTTCTACTTTTCTTTGTCCCTCTTATGGCCAAACTCCTTCTTTAACCCCAATATCCCAAGACCTTTCTAGATCTTCCTGTTTTATCCTTTTCATACTGTCCTGTTCCAATGAACCTTTTCAAGGTTAGACCTAAAAGTTATACTCCTGAACATTTTATATTCTCCCTACAGAGAGGCTGAATTGAGAGCTATTGCCAAGGAGTTTCCAAGGGTTTATGAAGACTTTCATCAATTTGCTGACAAATTTAATATTTTTATCCAAACCTACCACTCTGGTTTCTTTGATCTTTATCAGTTGATCCACCTATTTGTTGGACAGGGTCAAGTTCAACATTGGTTGCCAAAGGCTGAATGTCATTAAATGATCTCCAATGGGTCTTACCATAGGACAGGGTACCTCCTGGGTGCATTGCTAAAGCTTTACATGAAGCCATTCCCCATGTCTTCCCTAAAGCCATAGATTGGAATAAAAAAATCCAGACATGTACTCAAAAGCTTAATAAACTAGTTTATGAATGCTATAATTAGCTTCAATTATTTTTTTTTAATGTTTTTTAAGTTTATTTATTTATTTTGAGAAAGAGAGAGCACACTCAAGCAGGGGAGGGTCAGAGAAAGAGGGAGAGAAAGAATCTCAAGCAGGCTCTACGCTGTCAGTGCAAAACCTAAGCAGGGCTCAAAGTTAAAAACAAAAACAAAAACAACAAAAAACCATGAGATCATGACCTGAGCTAAAATCAAGAGATGGATGCTTAACCGACTGAGTCACCCAGGTTTGTAAAAAACCCAGACAGTGTCTTACACAGAAACACCAAAGGCAATCTTCTAACGCTAAGCCCTCAAGCCCTCTGATGGACAGAGGCTACTCCCAGGAAACACAAGAGGTTTTTCTGATTTTGCACCTTAATCATCTGGGTGAAACTTCCTTAATGATCAGAAATGAGGTTCTTACAATTTTAATTGACGCTGGAGCAACTCTTCTGTGTTCATGCTCAAACAATCCTGTACTGAAAAAAATGCCATTGCTGGGAAGTTCTAATAAACCCTTAACAGCTCATGAGTCTCTTTCCTTACCTTTTCAGTTAGGCACCTCTTCAGGATAGGCATTCCTTTTTACTAGTTCTCTTAGCTCCTGTCAATCTACTTGGAAGAGACTTCTTAGAAAAATACCACATTGCCATTTCCTTTCCCAAAAAAAGGAAATCATTCTATTTTTTTAAATGTTTATTTATTTTGAGAGAGAGAGAGAGAGAGAGAACAAGCAGGGGAGGGGTAAACAGAGAGGGAGAGAGAAAGAATGCTAAGCAGGCTCCACACTCAGCACAGGGCCTAACGTGGGGCTCCATTTCATGACCATGAGATCATGACTTGAGTGGGAACCAAGAGTCGGACACTTAACTGACTGAGCTACCCAGGCAACTCAAAAGAGAAATCATTCTTAAAATCAATTCAACCCCTCTTTCAACTGTCAGCATTAGAAAACCTTTCAATACCTCTAATATTCTTTCCCCTTAAATCAGCTAGTAAGGACACTGAGAGCTTAACTTTCTTAGAAAAAGTTCCTAAAGGACTTAGGGGAAAACCTAGGATAGATATCAGGTGGATCCATTCTGCATCCCCAGTTAAGTTTCAAGTTGATCCAGGCAAACCCCTTCCTAATATCAGGCAATATCCTTTAAACCTTGAAGCTATTGCAGGAATAAAACCAATTATAGAGGAATGCAAGTCTCCAAACCTTGTAGTCTCTTTTATCAGCCCTTGTAAAGCATTCATCCTTTCTGCAAAGAAACCTCATGGACAAGGGTGCAAGTCTGTCCAGGAACCCAAAGCCAACAATAACATTCAATTCCCTGACCCCCAGTTCTCCCTAACCTTCACACTCTCCAGCCTCCATTCCCACAAAGAGTAAGTTTTTCACTGTAATTTGGTTTCTATAATGCCTTCTTTAGTATAAAAGCCAATTTTATTTGCCTTCATTTGGGAAGGACAAAAATATGTTTGTAGTGTGATGCCATAAGACTACCCAGACAGTCCTTATTTTTCACAAATCTTCATGCAGATTTGGCAGGTGACACTTTTCCACAAAAAAATCAATCCTTATACAGTATGTTGATGCTCTTCACTTTTGCTCCTCTTCCAATGAAGCATGTAAGCAGCATAGTATCCACCTCCTTAAACTGTTAGCAACTAAAGACCACAAAGTCTCAAAAAAAAAAAAAAACTTCATTTCATCCATACTCAATGAGTTAAAATATCTGGGGCATTTGATCTCTGACCAAGGTCTCCTCTTGCACCCCAACAGCCTCCAGAGCATTTTAAGCTTCCCACAGACAAAAACCAGGAAGAGATACCTTGGAGAATTTTTAGGCCTTGCAGGATCTTATAAGAACTGGATACCAAATTTGTCTTTTATAACCCAATTCTGTTATATTCTACTAAAATCTGACAAACCAGATACCATACAATGGGAAGAAAATACTCACATGGCTTTTGGCCAGTTGAAAAGACTTCTCAGCCCTCCTATTGGGACACCCTAATTATCAGTCTTGTTTTTGTTTTTATTTGTGTGTGTGTGTGTGTGTGTGTGTGTGTTTGTTTTTTTTTTTTTTCCTTTCTACAGAGAAAGAAGGAAATTCCTTGGGTGCCCATATTCAAAAATACAGAGTTCAACATAGACCTCTTGGCTGTTATAGCCAGTATTAGACCCAGTAGCCAAAGGACTTCCTCTTTGCATGAGAGCTATTTCAGCTACAACTGCTTTAACCAGACCAACAGGAGAGAGAGTCATGGGCTCTCCCTTAAGCATTTGCTTCTTGTGCAGAAGCCTTATTAAATTCTCATCACACTCAACATCTTTCTGTAAGCCGATTCACCTCTTCTAACTTAGATCTACACTATCTTTCGCTGCATTTTTTTTTTCTTTTTAAAGAGATTACAGCTATAACATCCTCCACAGGATCTGTCATTCAGGAGGCAGGCTCTGCCACAACCTCCAAGGGCCACCTGAGGAGCGGCTCAGGTTCTGCTCCACTCTCACTCCGTATCTCATGCGATGGGGCGGACCAGGCCCTGCGTGGAGGTAGGGGCAGTGCACCTGCCACGTGGACCCCAGCCGAGGGAGGGGCGGAAATCCGCTCCCTCCGACTGGCGGGCTACTGGGAGGAGCCTCGGAGCCTGGGACAGGGTTCAGGGGCTCTGCTGCACCTGCCTGCCAAGCCTGGGCCCGCTTCCAACAGGAGGTCTCTCTGAAACTCTGCTCCCTTCACCTGTTGTGTAGACATGCCATGACTCTTCTAACCTTGACTGACTAACAGCTGACACCTAGAGCTGACTCAGAGAAAACTAATAATGCGAACGCTCTTGGTTTTCTGATAGTTCCTATATAGGAATAATGGAAGGAAAAACTGTGCTGGATGTACTATTACCACTCTCTTACAAATGTTGGAAGCAGCTCTTTTACCAATGGCTACCAACAGCCGGAATTTTATGCTCCAGATAGAGCTCTTTACATTTAAGCAAAAGGTAAAACAGTTACTGCTACAACTTCATAGTTGTTCATGATTTTGATTTGCCTTGGATGCTGTATTTTTAAAATCTGGGGGTATTACATTTAAAAAATGTAGCTTTGGGGGGCACCTGGGTAGCTCAGTTGCTTAAGCATCCGGCTTTTGATTTTGGCTCAAGTCATGATCTAATGAGGGTGGCATTAAAGGAAATAATTTAGATGATCAAGCAGTAAAATCAGCCTGCTTTAAATTCTATTGAAACTGGGAACCTCAAAGCAAATACTATTTTCCTAAAGAAGATTTGAATCTTCTCATAAAGGATGCCTAAGCCAGCATAGCACACAGAGAAAAACTTTATTGGACTGACCATTCTGTTTTCACTTCCTTGACAAATTTAGAGTACGATCCAAATAACAAACCAGTACTATCAGAATCTATGGGAAAAAAAAAAAAAAACCCACACAAACAATTACTTGAAATAGCCCATCAAATGACTCACTGGGCAACTGACAAACTATAAGCTTTATGAGGCAATATTAGTGGGAAATGTTTCTAAGCTGCTAAGAAAGTGCTGTTAACCTGCACTTTTTGTCCAAAATTTCACCTAGGGAAAATGATTCAGAAAGCTCTCTGCCATTTCGATTTACCTAGTGAGCCTTTCGAGATCTGGCAAATGGATCCACCACCTTCTCATGATTGCAACTAAGTCCTTGTCATGAGGTGTGTGTTTTCTCATTGGGTTGAGGCATTTTCTTGCTAGTATGTTACTACCTCAGCTGTTGCAAAAATTTGTTAGAAAAGATAATACCTGCTTAGGGCACACCCTTGAAATTATATGGTGACGGAGGAACCCACTTTACTGGCCACATCATGAAGCAAATATACTCTTTTTGGTTTATATTACAACACTTCCATTGTACCTACCACCCTCAGTCCTGTGGACTGGTGGAAAGAACAAATGACATCATTCAAACACAATTGGCTAAATTTATGGAAACATTAAAATTGACTTGGCCTAAAGCACTTCCTATTGTCCTATTGAATTTAAAAGCTGCTTCCTTCCAAAACCATCAGCTCTATCCCTTGGAGCTTGTAACTGGGAGACCCATGCATTTGGCCCCAGCTGCATTTGATGTTTAGTTAATTAAAGGAGATATTCTCCACTTTTGTAAGGGACTAATTAAGGTCATGGACAAAAATCATGCCCTAGAGAACAATCTTTTCACAGCACGCTCAGGGAAGACAAAGAAATAAAACACAACCTACAACCAGTTCCCTTTGTTTATTGGAAGCGACATCTTCAAAAGGATTCCTTACAATTTAGGTGGAAAGGACCATATCAGGCACTCTTAACTAACTCTTGTGCTACAAAACTAAAAGGTATTGATTCTTGGGTTCATGTTTCTCATTTAAAGAAAGTTTCTACTCTCTGCTGGACTGCTGAATCAAAGGGAGAATTAAAATTAAAGCTCACCAGTAATCGAAGCAGATGACATCTGATGCTGACAGCTTTCCCGGGATTCTAAGCCAGGCCCATATACCCTATGGTTCTTGTTCATACTATTAGTATTGTCTTACTTATAATTTTTATGCTTCACTCCCTGTATAGCCTTAAACAAAGTTAGTCAGTGGATCTGTGACTTAAACATAGAGTCAGACTATTTCAGTAAAACTTCTGCAATCTTTAGGCTTTCACTCCTCCTCATTGCCCTTTATCTGTTAATTGCCTACTTGGATTTGGAACGTACCATAAGATTCTTGTCTTTACAGAAAACATTGTAACCACAGTGTTAGCTATTGAAATTATTTTCTTTGCTTGTATTTTTTTGATCAGTCCCTTTCTACCTTGTGAATGAGGAAGATAAAAGATAATAATAAAAGAGGCCAAATATCAGCTCTAGTGGTTACCTTTCCTTTCCTTCTTTGTCTTCTCCTGGAAGGCTAACTCCCTTGTCTGCATTTCCCATTTCCTGGCATATGAAGGAGATTTGACAAGTTGTTGGGTTTGTCATCAGAAGCTTCACTCTATATATGAAGATAGAGATCTTTTAGTACATCTAATTACCAACCTCTCTGTCATTTCTCCCCGAATTTCTTGTGCTAAATATACTATTAAACCTTCATATCCTGTAAAACTTACCTGGACTCTGTCTGAACTTCTTGCCTACCCATTCCAATCTCTAGAGATTTAACACTTGTAACAATGGAACATTAAGCTTGCCACGAATCACAGATTTCAACAGTTTTTCCTTTGCAATCTTTACATCTCTATGTCAATACAATTTTACTACACCTGCATATAACTATCTTAATTGCTTGCATCCTTCAGATCCTTCGTTCAATCAATCTCATTATGATAATTCCATGATCTGTGGCCCATTAGGACTTATTTTTACTTATACATGGCAGAACAATTTATGGAGGACACATTGCTTAAATTCTTATCAACTTGGAGGTTATTGCACAGTTGAATAATTGGTTATATCTATTTCATTACATAATCAATCAGAGGTTCAGCCTTGGACATCACCCTGAACTCTACATCACAGATTAAAGTGAGAATTGTCAGGTGGTGTCTCTGATAATGAAGGAGTAAGATTTTTGAGAATCTTTTTTTCCATGGTGGCTTGCTAGTATGAATGACTACATGATCATAATTTTATCTAAAAGTTTAGGAGATATTGCTCAATCTACTAAGATAATACCTGCCCCAGGTCAATCTCTAAACTCATGCCAGTTGTTTTGGATAACAGAATTGCTCTTGACTATATCTTAGTGGAGCAAGGTGGCATCCACACCATTGCTAATACCACCTGCTGTAGTTGGATAAATTCTTCAGGGTTGTTGAAACACAATTATACAAAATTAGAGAACAAACCCACTGGTTACAATCGACATCTCTGGAAAGCTCTTGGTCTTTTGACTTCTGTAGTTGAAGTCATGGTTTAGAGCTATTCTACAATTTGGAATTAACATCTTGCTTGTGGTTCTAAAGATTATTATTATTATAAGACTATTGTTTTCACAGTGCTATAGAAATTCTATGAAAATAATGGTCACCCAATGTTCTGAATTGATTTGTAGTGTTTATTTGGTCAATTAAAAGAACTTTAGCAAACTTTGTTTATTTTATGGGACATGGCAACAAGCTTTCCTCCATCTTGGGGCTCTTGTTGCTCAGATGTGGCCTAAAGGCTCCCAAGTTTACCACTTTCCCTCTAAGGTAGGATGAGACAAACCAGGAATGAGCCTTCCTGACAAGGAGAGATTAAGGAATCTGCCTGGCAACCAGGGACTGAAAATCAAAAATCAGAAACTCAATTCAAATGGTTTATCAGGAATGATTTCAGGAAAAGATCTTGATCAAAATGAGAAAATGCGAAAAATAACGAGTAGAGCCATTTTCAAAATACAACCAAATCAGCCATTTCAGAGGAACTGCCTCGCATATCGTGTCTCCTAAACCACTGAACTGGGCCAAACCTCCAACATTCCAAGAAGTCAGCAAGAACGAGAAAATCCCATTTGAAAATACTGATAAAAAAGTGAACCTTTATTACTTAGCCTAGTGACCATTTTCCCTGACAGATTGGTGACATACAAATCTAGCCCCATTTGTCAGCACTAATAAACTCTTCTTAAAAACAACTTACCTAAACTTTTTTTGCCATAAAAACCTTGAATATACCTTTTGAAGTCAAAACATTCTTTGGGTTTCTACCTAAGTCTGTGTACCTTAAATTGTAATTAATTGATCCCAAATACATGTTTTGCCTCTTGAACAGGCTTCTTGTTTTTAGATTGACATCCCTATTATCACCTTGTAAAATAGGCAAAGTGCTTCAAGTTATTCTCATTTTGAGGTTTAAAACTGGAATGACTTAAAATAACATTCATTTTAACCTATAATGAAATAAAATTTACTTAGTCTGAAATATAAAATTCTTCACCATCTATTTCCAAGTTGCTTTTTTCCAACTTTATTCCATAATTCTTTACTAAGGTTTATGCGGTCTGTAACATCATTTTTTAAGTTAGTTTTTTCACATTCATTTATTTTTGAGAGACAGAGTGAGACAAAGCACAAGTGGGGGAGGGGCAGAGAGAGAAGGAGACATAATCTGAAGCAGGCTCCAGTCTCTGAGCAAGCATTCAGCACAGAGCCTGATGCAGGGCTCGAAACTTCAAAACCATGAGATCATGACCTGAGCCAAACTCGGATGCTCAACCGACTGAGCCATCCAGGCACCCCTGTAACATCATTTTTTAATTTCCCTGACACTTGACATATGGTCATGCTTTAGGCCTCCATGAACTTACCTATATTGCTTGTTTTCCTAGAATGCCTTTTTTTCCTAGGAAAATCTTACTAATCTTTAAGCTGATCTATTATCAGGTTTCCTTCAAGTAGGTTCAATCACTTATTCATTCATTCCAATGAGACTTGAAAATGAGATTCATTTTATAATTCATTTATTTAAACTTATCAAATGCCTCATAAATGCCAGCAACACTGTTAGAGGTAGTATGGTTAACACAATAGGCCAGGCTCTGAACAAGTTTTTTGTATTCGTATTACACACCTTATGCACTGTGTTAATGATATATGTTTACCTGTCCCTCTCCCTGGAGGTGCCGAGAGGATCTAGAAGTCGGGGGCTAGAGCCTCTTGCTCATCTTTGTATCTCCAGCACTGAGCATGGTACGTGTCAAGTAATAGTTACCTAAAACATTTTTTAAATTTTTAAATGAATATTTAGTGGCCTTTCCAGTCAAATATATCTCAAAAATAGCAGAGTAAGAAGCAAAACTTAGATTTTCTAAGTTCTGTATCATGTCCACTGTAATGTATGGGCTCCAGAAGGAATTCATTAGATATAACAATCATTCCACTAATCTGCCTTTGATTTACAATATATATATATTTTTGAGCACAGTGGATGAAACTTATCAAAGACTTTCAAACAAGTAAATTAGTGCTTAGTGTAAAATAGGCACATAACTAAGGAGCTGCCATTTCCTTTCTTTGCTTAGAGCACAATACTAATGAGCCTTTAAATTGGGGATCAGTTCTCTGGCGGTCAATTGGTTTCATTTGTCTCCTGGTCCCAGAGGGAAGTCAGATGCTCCTCTCTTGAAAAAAAAAAAAAAAAAAAAAAAAGGAAAAAAAGAAAAGAAAGATAATCCTAAAAATGTCCCCCACTAGTGTGTTGTAAGAGGACTATGAAAATGCGAGGGAAAAAAGTAGGAGATGAGAGAATAAAAGTAAATCAGTACAAGCAACTGGAGTAAGGGTAGGAATGTATCATAAAATTCACTCAGATTACTTACAAGTATTTACCCCAGAAAAAGATCTTTGATTTACGTAAACTTTTGTGGAATCTAATTTCTTAGAAGGCTGACATCACAGTGTTTTTCCCAAAACCATGCCATATTTTCTGTGATTTATTTTTACATTTTTCCAGTGTGAAGTCTGTTAAAATATCTCAATCTGACACAACAGTTATATGATCTCAGAAAATTCACTTAATGTCCTAATAAAATGTGAATAATGATGAATTACTTCATAAGGTTTTCATTAAGAATAAATGGAAAAACATATAAATTGCTAACAAAACTACCTAGAAGCATTTAATATTTGTTAATTCATTATTTTAAAAAATATCATAAATGTTCTTAATATTATTTAGTTACTATTATTGTTATGGTTATTTTTAAGAAAACTTCCTTGACCACCCCACATTAATAACATTGCTTTTAGTTTAACTTGTATATTCTTTACAGCATTTTTTAATAGTTCAAGTTACCAAGCTTCTCTGTTTAATTTTTATAGTATACCCTCCATCATATTCACTTTGCCATTACTTTATCTTATTTTATTCCTTAATGTTAGAACAGAATCTCAGTAAATCTCAACAAAAAATATGTGGCAATTAATATTATTAGGCAATGTTTAGTCAGAACTTACTATATGAAAATCCTCATTCTAAAATATTTTACATTTCTATCTGTTTTTTAAAGTTAAAACTCTCGTATGCTATTTTCAACCTTTTTTATTTGTGAAAGCTTAGACATGCAGAGGTTAAATAAATTTCCCATTGCACCACTACTGTTTAATAATCAGAAGGGCTGGATCCTGATCTCATGATCCTTAAAGTACTTTGCCATACAACCTCTTGCACTGTGTTAATGCTAATTTCTTAATTATAATAACCAAAGTTATTATTTTCAAATATTCATGACATAAGGAAAAGCGGTAAATGCAAATAAAGAAATAAATAAATGCAAATAAACCAAGGAACATTTTGACTTATGTGTGTGCTTCCCTAGTGTTTTTTTCAGAGTTCATTCTATCCAGTATTCTGCCCAAGAACTAACAGAGGAAGAGGCAAGAGTTCAACTATTCATCAAGTTTGGTAGATGTTAATGAAGGGAAAGAAACAAAATTGAAAATCAAAGATTGGCATTAAAACACAGTAAAATAAAAGTACTTATGGGTTTAAGTTTGTGTTTTTCTTGGTTAAGTGATATTTGGAATTAGTGAAATAACCTTTAGAAATCAAGAATTAGATTCTGAACCTAAGTATATTGAGTGACTTCCTCCTTGAGCTGGTTATATAACCATTGTCAGAAAGTCAGAATGACTTCAGGATATTTCATGAGAGTGGGCTGATTTCTTTCATTTCTATGTCCGGATTTTTAGGATTACTAACTGGTATATGATCAAATGATTAGAAAAATCAGTTATCTTTTAAACTTAAAGCAATTTCTATTTGAACTAGCTCCTCAAATGTCTTTGAATTAGTTCTTCAAATGTCTTTGAAACTGCGAGAGTTTACATAAGATTTATATTTAAAGTTTTTTTTATTTAATTTTTAATTTTTTTTATTTATTTTTGAGAGAAAGAGAGAGAGAGAGAGAGAGAGCACAAGAGTGGGGAAAGAGCATAAAGAGAGGGAGACAGAAAATCCGAAGCAGGCTCTGAGCCGTCAGTACAGAGCTAGATTCGGGCTCGAACTCACTAACTGCGAGATCATGACCTGAGCTAAAGTCCTACACTTAACCAGCTGAGCCATCCAGGAGCCCCAAGGCTTACATTTAAATGAGAGAAGAATCTTATGCCTTATCCCACACGTTTAAGAACTTCTCTTTAATGGTATATATGGAGAGGTATTCAAACCTGAAAAGGGAATAATAAATTAGAAGAGAGAGAAGAAATAAACTTTTATAACTTACTATTGTTTATTTTCTACTCAAAGGTTCTTAATATTTAAAAAACTAGAGGTCTGCTTGGGTGGCTCAGTCAGTTAAGCTTCTGACTTTGACTGAGGTCATGATCTCATGGTTTGTGGGTTGGAGCCCTGGGTTGGGCTCTGGCTTATAGCTCGGAGCCTGGAGCCTGTTTCGGATTCACTGTCTCCCTCTCTCTTCCCCCCCACACCCCACCCCAGTGTGCACTCTCTCTCTCTCTCTCTCTCAAAAGAGTCTTGGTGGCTCAGTCGATTGGGTGGCCGACTTTGGCTCAGGTCATGATTTCACAGTCTGTGAGTTCGAGCCCCACTTCAGGCTGTGTGCTGACAGCTCAAAGCCTGGAGTCTGCTTCAAATTCTGTGTCTCCCTCTCTCTTTGCTCCTCCCATGCTCATGCTCTGTCTCTGTCTCAAAAATAAATAAAAACATTAAAAAATTTAAATAAAAAATAAAGTAAAAAAATTAAAAATTAAATATTAGAATGCAGCTATTAAGAAAGTCTACAGTGGGGCATTTGAGTGGCTTAGTCAGTTAAGCATCAGACTTTAGCCCAAGTCGTGATATCACGGTTCATGAGTTCAGGCCCTGTGTTGGGCTCTGTGCTGACAACTCAGAGCCTGAAGCCTGCTTTGGATTCTGTGTGTGTTTCTCTGCCCCTCCCCCATTCATGCTCTGCCTTTCTCTCTCAACAATAAACATTAAAAAAAAAACTTCTAAAAAGAGAGTTCTTAGATTTTTCAGATTTCATATTCCAATATTTTTAAGTCAACTACATGAATACTTGTATGTATGCCCGTAATGTCATGTCTCTACTTGTATCATAGTTATTTTAGAAAGAGCAAAACTTTTGTCTTTGGCATATGTTAATTCATTTTAGATTTTATCATTACCTACTAAGTAGGCAAGATAAAAAAACCGAAAAAAATTGAAATTGGCACTTTCTCAAGAGAAAAATATATTAAATTATTAGGAAAATTAGGTGTATTTATTATTATTTTTTCATACTTATTTACTATATTTTGAATCGTGGGAAGAAAAATACATATTAAAGAAATATAGGTAGTTTTTATGTAAAGTATGTATAAAAATATACATGTATAGTTTTTATGTAAAGTATATATAAAAATATACATATGTATATATATATATATATATATATATAGAGAGAGAGAGAGAGAGAGTATAAGCATAGAGATGCTATCTCTATCTGTATATATCTAACATCTATCATCTATCACTATCTCTATTGAAAAAATATTAAACTAGATTATCCTCCAGTGCCTGGAATAGATCCTCAAGGAATAAATATTTAGACCCCTGCAGTATAATATAGGTTTCTAGCCATACAAAAACAAGTAAAAACATCAATAGTAAAGAAAAATAAAAGAGAAGAAAAGGAATTTGTTACCTGAAAGGCATCAAAACATGAATTTTAATAAAAAATTATAACTTAGAGAATTAATATCATAATATATTGCCTAATTTAATACTTTTATATAAGAAATAATTTACACTCAGTTTATTGGGAAAGCCAATCACAGAATGGATAATTTGAAATGGTTAGAGACTTTAAAGAAATCTTAGAAAAACAAGTTAGGCCTGATTTCTGTGCCATAGGCTTGATTTTGCTTATAGCTCTCAGTTAACTACCAGAATTTGTTTCTGGAGAAAGATTTATGGAATACTCTCTTTAATGATAGATTTTCTGGTGGATTTAAAGTTTATCATTTATTTTCCTATGTGAATTTTATTAAGTTACTTGTTTCATCAGAGTTAGCAGGGAAAATGAACAGATGACTATGAGCTAAACATCCTGATCACACATCTCACTGCTGCTACAGTGGAGTTGACTCATCTGAAGTGAATATCTGTATTGGGACTGGCTCTATTTTCTTGAAATCTCTTTCTTACTCAGTAGGTATGTACATTTTATACCTAAATGCTGAAAGGCTTGCATACTTAGGGATGGCTATTTGTTTTAAATATATTGGTGGTTGAACAGCTAGAAGCCACAGCAGATGCCCTGCAGAATAAAACACGTCAAAGGGGAGAAGCTGCTTATATGGCTACAGGTTCCTACACTACACAAAATATGCTTTTCTGGCAGCAGTTTCCAAAACTGGCAAAAGAACAGAATTAAAAAAAAAATCAGTTTATGACAATCTTCTGTGTGACATTCAATTATAAAACAGGGGTGCCTGGGTTAAGTGTCCTAGTCTTGGTTTCGGCTCAGGTTGTGATCTCACGGTTTGTGGGTTCGAGCCCCACATCGAGCTCCGTGCTGACAGTGTGTGGAGCTTGCTTGAGATTCTCTCTGTCCCTCTCTTTCTGCCCCTCCCCCACTCACACTCTCTGTCTTCCTCTCAAAAATAAAAAAAAAATAAACTTAAAAAATTTAAAAAAAAAAAAAGAAAAACATATAAATTGAAAAGTAACTTTTGTGTCCTAGGGAAGAATTAGTTAAAATATCTTCCTATGTTTAGTCAGTCTTATCTTGAGAAAATGCATTATATAACACAGGTACTTTTTTTTTTCCTCATACATATTTATGGCATATCTTATTCGTATACTATTGGGTATAAAGTTTTAGAACTTTTCAAACACTACAATCTACTTTCTATTTGGAATTCCTGCACAAGCCTGAGTCTTGAAAGCCCTCTCCATAGTTTACATCTTATAAAGATAATATAATCCTCAAATGTTTGCAAAGAGACCATAGCAGAAATGTGTTCAAATAGGAGAGATAAAGCTGTGCCATGGCCAAAGCTTTGCCTGGGATCTATGACTAAATACTCCATGATAAAATATTCAAAGATGATGCACCAAACACCAGTATGAGGAAATGTTAATGATCTGTAAAGAAACTCAAACACAAACCAACCATCACCCAAAATGAAGCATTCTGGGTCTCAGAGACCATTGTTCTAATTATACTGGTTAAAGTTTACCAGTTATAGTGGTTAAATTTCTTATTAAAAAGGAATTTTTATTGTTGGTGTTTCTAATAGTTAAACTTACAGTCTTCTCTTTCATTTTTTTTTTTTTTTACTTTCCAAGATCTCATCTATTCTCATGATTTCAATTCCATACAGCTGTAATCATTCCTAAGTTTCCACAAGCCACATATCATACCATATAATGAATGTTATTGAGGACCACTGAAGTCAAATGCCATTTTCATCACATCTTATCAAGGGTAGATGCTATCAAGGTGTCTTATCACTGTTGATGGAGATTTTGAGCACCTAGCTGAGTCAGTACTTGTCAAGTTACTCCACTGTAAAGGTACTTTTTATGACACACTTTGCATTTCTATAGTAAGCATCTCTACCTATATTAAGCTAAACGTGATATCAAATTCTAATTCATCATCATTGGATCATTCTAGCTTCTTGCTTTGCTTATTGTGAACTCGCACCTTATCAGCAAGAAATGTGGCCTCTCCCATTTACACAATGATTCAGTCCTTATGCACACATGTATCAGCATCAGGACCCTTCACTTGTACCTTATTGAAAAGAGCTTTATTAACTGAAGTGTTTGTGTATACTCCTTTTGCCTTGAGTTTTACAGTCTACTCACTTTCAAAGTTTCTTAGGTGAATATCTTATTCCCCAGTACTTCTGTGATATCGTTTCCTAGATCTGTAATACAATTAGATTATTTTGACACATCTTACATTCCATCCTGGGATTCAATGAACTCCATTTTTTTAAATTGCATACATTAAACTTCACACTTTGTGTTGTAAATTTCAAAGGTAATTTACAAATGTATAACGTCATGCACACACAATGATAGAATCGTAGAGAATAATTTCATTACCCTAAAATATCCCCCGAACCCTTGTAACCAATAGTTATTTTAAATGCTGTCTGACAATTCCAAAATCGATATCATATTTAAGTCTGGTTCTGATACTTTATTTTCCCCTTCAGATTGTCCTTTTCTTGTCTTTTAGCATGCCTTACAGTTTTTTTGCTGAAATCTGGACATGCCAGATAAGGTGATAAAAACTGAAGTAAATAGGTGTTGAGGGGGGCAGGGAGGTTATGTTAACATGGCTAGGAGTTGGGTTTGTTTAGTTTTCTGTAGATGCAAGTGCTAAAGACTTCAAGTTTCTCTAGTGGCCTTGTTTTTTGTGTCCCTTGATACCTTTTGGCTTCTCTAAGAACTCTTCCCTAATTAGAATGTGCATTTTTCAGTTCCTACGCTGGAACCTTGTTGGTGGATTGGTCATGTGTAGGTGCAAAAGGCATTCTATCATTTTAAGATTAAATCTCATTTAGTGGGATTATCTTCTTGGGTTGTGATTTTTAAGTGTTTTTAGCTCTATTCTTCCCTCTCTCCGGTGAGATAGGTGGGTTAGAGTGGTCTGGATTCAGGGAAAAGTCCTTTCACCAGGTGGCATAAGGCATGTAAAGTGTTTTTCCTGGAGAGTAGGCCTTTTTTTTTTTTTTTTTTTTATGTAGGACATTCTGGGTTTATTCACAATATTTACATATTCCAGTTCTACCAGAGCCATCAGGAGATCTTTCTTGTTTCTTCTGTGTAAAATGCTTGTGTGGTTCCTGTAGGTTAAACTATAGTTCTATAATTAGAACTATAGTTAAACTTACAATCTTTTCTCTTTTTCTTCTTTTTACTTCCCAAGAAGATCTCATCTATTCTCATGATTTCAATACCATACAGTTCTAATCATTCCTAATTTTCCACAAGCCACGTATCCTACCTTATAGTGAATATTATTGAAGACCACGGAAGTCAAATGCGATTTGATATTATGGTCGCCTCTATAAGACTGTAGTCTCCAGTAGTTCTCACTCTCAGGGTAGTCCACATTAAGCCCTCCAGGCTTTCATCCAAATTACCATAAATGTTCCTACCAGCTTATGCTTCCAGAAGTTTATCTCCAGGTAAGCTTTCTCAGCTGTGACTCTTTGTCTCCTTCAGGTTTCCTTTCCAGATGTTATTTTACCCTATGACTTCATTTCTTTGATAGGTCCAAGAAAATTTGTCATAGAATTTATTGTGAATTTGTCTATTGTAAATTGGTTCAATATTCCTACAATATAGACTGTTTTGAAGGAAAGGATAAACATCAGTCATACCTGGAGAACTAAGGAGTCACGATCATGACAGTCATCAGCTATTTCCTTCTTATCATTTTTTGGTGGATTATTTTGTTTCCTTCATTATCTTTTTGCCACCAGAATGATGGAAACAACAATAGAAATAATTCTGGTTTTGAGACCAGAGGTCTCTTTTTGTTTGTTTGTTTGTTTGTTTGTCCCTCTGTCCCCTTTAAGTGCCTTAATTCCCATGTGATCTGCTCCAATACCAGCATTTGGGGGTGAAATGATTATAGAAGCTAGTTTAACAAATTCAGTTAAACAATTGGGGCTAAAAGAAATTATTTATTATTACAAGTTAAATCCATAGCACATAAATCCTAAGATGTTATTAAATTTATTTCTCACTGAAATATTTGAAATCATTTTTATAGACAAACTTACTGACTCTGAAATTAGGTCTGAAGTTAAAAGTCTGACAACCAAATTTGACATTAATTTCAAATAGCATCCCTGTTGCATTTAAATATAATTGTAGAAGATATTAGGGTTTTATTTAAAACATTGTTCTGAATTCTCCATTATTTTATACCAATTAAATATTTTTAAAGAATAAATTAAGGCTTTGAAAATGGGGTAAAACTTAATTTAGAATAAGCATTAGGTTTCATCCGTAATTTTCAAAATTTTTATTTTGATAGTTTTTGGAAATCCTTCACACATCTTTATCAATTTTCCTCTTAATTTTGTTGCTTCAAATCAAATCAATGTTCATCTATAATTTCAAGCTATATTAGAACAATAAGATGGTGCAACTGATTGTGGAATAAACTGCAACTGTTCCATATCAAGTTTGCCCATTATGTTTCAAATCTTATAGTAACTAATATAGCTTGTTATTTGTATCAACTTTAATAATAGGTTTGGTATAGGGGGAAATATCTATTCTTTAAAGGTGGTTTGTATCTAAGAATCTTGTTTTTAGATTTCCTCAGCAAAGTAAACATGCTAATGAACAAAAAAATGAAAAACAGGGCATATTTTTAAATGTATATGTCAAGTGTTCCCTGCCTCCAGGTGCTACTTGCAGTCGCCAGTGGGCCAGTCAGCAAATAAAAAGTGAATTTTGCTCTAGCAGTTGTGATCTGGCTTTTTGTGATTCAATGTTTGTCCACATATTTGTTGGGGCTGTTTTAAAAAGTCAATGGAGAGAATCAGGAAAGCTCGATTAAATTCCATCACAGCAAACCAAATATGTAGAATAATAAAAAGCTTACTAAAAGCTACTGTGACTGTGTGATCGTTTTCAATAATTGTGTTAAGAACTGGTTCCCAGCACCAGGCTATGAATTATACAAGCCCGGGATGAAGATGATGTGTAGGGTGCTGCACTATCTTTCTTGATCATTATTAGGAGTTTAAATCTTTTTTCAGTGTTTGTGATAAAATGTCTATATTTCTGAAGTAAAAGCTTTAGTCAACATTTCTTCCTTTTTTTTCATAAAACATTTACTTGGAAAAATAAAAAAAAATGCCATTTAAAAGAGTTATTAATTCCAAAAATTTCGTAAGAAATAAGAGACAATTCATGAACTTGTGTTTTGGAAGTCAACGCATTTATGGAAAAATAATCTGGGCTGCTATGGCTTTCTCTGAACTATTTATTGAATAGTCTAATATAAAGATACTTTAAATAAGTGATAATATTTAGTATCCTTCTTAATAAGCTCTTTATATGATTGTTTAAGCTTCAAGCGTCTCAGGTGGAAATTCTAATTAAATAAGGTGATTTACACATATATCTCTTCTACCTTTTTCCTAAGATATAATTAAATGACTTTATAGAAATAAACAGTGTATAGGTTTACAATCGTGAAAATTATTAGAAAGTAAAAAAAAAAATCAGAAGAGATTTTAACAGATTGCAGGAATATTAAATTAAGAAGGGGAGTGGTAACTGATAGAGTAGGTTGGCAGAGTTGCAACTAAGAATACTTACACGGTTTTCTTCACAGAAGTCAGTGTTCCTGCCCAAAGTAGTCTTGGAAAGGCTTTGTATTTGGAAACACTAGGAATATCAGAGGTTAGTCATGAGCCTGAAAACCAAAGAAGTTAATTGAAGTTACACAAAGTACTTATTCTATTAATTCCACACCCCTCACTTCATAATGAGGATGCCGAAGAGCTATGAATCAACACTTTTTCTTAAGGAAGTTGAATGAACCCACAGCAGAGACTTCTACTTTCTGTCCAGCAAAGTGACCAGCTCTGAGACTACACACATAAAATGAAAAATGATATTGCACAGATCCTGCCTACATGTATAGAGTTCCTTCCCCCAAATTCTAGGCATCATTCTTAAATATGAAAGGACTGTTCTGGATCAAAGGAAGTTAAAGAAAATGCACAAAATGAAAAATGATTAAAAATGATTTAAGAAATAAAATCTGTGACTGAAAGAAATAGAAACAATTACAGGAGCAGAATAGAATTTTTAGAGATACTGCTACTCAGCAAGTACACAGGGAGGCATTAAAATCACAAATGAGGAAGAGTGTAATAGAAAAGTAACAATAAAAATGCGAGAAAAATATATTTAAATTAACAATTTCCAGTTTCAGTTTTAATATGTAAAAACCTTGGAATTATCCAAACATAAAAACAAAGAAACAAAAAAAAAATGCTGAAAGTACTAGGTATCAACAGCTTTTATTAGACTATCTGAAAACTAAGGTCCTAGGATAAAACCTCATCCAGATAGCTGAAGAGATAGATGAATTGAGAGACCAAAAGCACATTCTTTAAAACGATTTAAAAATTTGATAAGTTGGTAAAATTGGTGAACTTCTGACCAGACTAACTAAGGATGGGGAAAAATAAAAAAAAAAAATTAAAGAAAAAAAAGAAGAGACTCAGTTCATCAATATCAGATATGAAATAGGAGACATGGCTACTGATCTTTTACCAAGACAGTAAGGTAATTCTGACTCTTACCACATGATCCAATAATCATGTTCCATAATTCTTACATAGTTAAGTTTAAAATGCTCATGTTGACAATGAAATTACAGGTGAATGATTATGGCAGCTTTATTCATAATTGAGAAAAACTGGAAACAATAGGTTAATAGAAGTCTTAGGTTAATTGATAAACTGAGGTACATTCATAGAGTGTAATATTATTCTGCAGTAAAATGAAATGATCAAGGCGCCTGGGTGGCTCACTCACTTAAGCATCAACTTCAGCCCAGGTAACAATCTCACAGCTCGTGAGATGGAGCCGCACGTCTGGCTCTGTTCTGAAAGCTCAGAGCCTGGAGCCTGCTTCAGATTCTGTGTCTCCGTCCCTCTCTCTCTCTCTCTCTCTCTCTCTCTCTCTGCCCCTCCCCCCCTTGTGCTTGCCCCTCTCTGTCTCTCAAATATAAATAATAAATGTTAAAAAAAATCAGAAAAGGAAATGATCTATGAAGCCACAAGAAAGACATAGAACACTAAATGTAAACATATAGTGGTAGGTGGGGAAAAAATCTGACAAGGCTACATGTTGTATGATTTCATTTATTTACATTTTGGAAAAGGCAAAACTATTGTGATGATAAAAATATCAATTGATTGCCAGAGGTTAAGAACAGGTAAAACAGAAGATATTTAGAGTAATAAAATATTTTGTGTAATATTATAATTGAGAATACATGACATTGCACATTTGTCAAGAACTATAGAACTGTATAACACAAAAAGGAAACCTTAGTAAAGGCAAATTTAAAAATTGGGAGGTTGTGGAAAGAACAATTTGTTAACAGTAACAAATATATGAAACAACTTTACTGAAGGTGGTGGGAAAGATGCTGAGTTACATATTATTGACAATGAATACAGTCTGTAAGACTAAAGGCAAAATTAGCTTCTCATAAGGATTGTAGTTAATAAAGCCACTTCCCATAGAAGTATTGGTTAATATTCTTGATGCTAACATACATGTGTACTGGAGTTGAACAATTAAGTAAAATGGATGGGTAATATTAGGAGTTGGTTTCTCATTGTTGGAGTAGGAATTTAAAGCTAAGCAAGGAGAGAAGAGCAGAACAATCAATTTGGTAGTAGATCAGAGTTGATACATTATTAGAAACTCACGTAACATAAAAAAACAATTTTATATAAAGATATTTATATGAATGTGTATATACACACGTTGGTGCACACACACACACACACACACACACACTTTTGTTTTGTTTTGTCATATTAAAGAGTTTAAAAGAAACACCCAGAAGCAATAAGCATACCTACTCTTAGTTTGTAATACTCATTTTCCAAAAAAAAAACTAACAGTGCTCCTTGGAGACATGGCTGATTCTAGGATAGAGGTAGGAAATACACAAGATGGGTCTGGAGTAACTTTTGCCAGAAAGTAAGGAATTCTCTTAAAAGAAATCATTGATGGGTTATGTTAAAGGGACACTGAAGCCACTTAAAGAGTTCTGAGTGGCCAAACCTGGAACAATTTCAGCAAGAAAATAAAGCAGTATTGGCCTATAATCCAACATATAAAATCAATATCCATGAATCCATACTGATATAAAAAGTAATGAAGTAAATTAATAAATGGTGAAAAGAGACAAGTCTCCTATACAGAAGAATACCAAATAATTTACCTACATTCATCCTGAGAGGAAGGAAGCATAACACTTCACTCTTAAAATGTGAGCTGCAGACGTTGATTCTCTTGCAAAGAGTACAGAGTGGAAAGAATTAAAAATGTGTAAGCTTTACAGTACAGAAAACTGACAAGCACTACTTCAGCTGGGTGATCAATGTCAGCATCAATGGTCATAAATCATGGATAGTACATGCCTTTGATAGCATGATATGAAAAGGACACTTTACCTCTATGGGCTTCCTGTAAAAAAAACCAAACAAACAAAAACATGACCCCATGTAATAATGAGAAAAATATCAGAAAAATTACAATAAAAAGGCAACTATAAATTATTTGGCCAGTATTCTTCAAAATTGTCATGGTCACAAAACCAACACAGTCTGAGAAATTCTCCCAGTCAAGAGGACTATAAAGATACATAACAACAAAATATAAGGCAATATTCTGGATAAGATTCTGTGACAGACAAGGGATATCAGGTAAAAACTAAGGAGATATAAATATACTTTAGTCTTTAGTTAATTGGAAAAACTATGGTTCCAATAATACAGAATTTTGGAAAAGACAAAATATAGAGACAGTAAAAAGATCATTGGTTTCCAGCAGCTCAGGGGAGAGAGTGAAGATTAGCTAGGTGAAGCACAGGAAGGTTTTAGGACATCAAAATTATTCTGTTTGATAATGTGAAGTTGGATATATCACATTATGCACTTATCAAAGCCCATAGATCTTTACAGCACAAAGATTGAAACATGATGTATGCAAAGTGAAAACAAATTGTTTGGGAGTTTGAAGGATTCCTTCCCAGTAAGGAATCGCAAACCATGACAAGAGAAGTTAATTGTGTTATAACTGTATGAAACAACCACAGTGGAGAAGTGAAGGGAAAAAGTGCTAACTGAAGTAATTATTGAGTGCAGTCCATAAGAATATTAACAAAAACTAACTGTATATAAATAAGGTAATTTTTACACGAATATAACTACTGTTAATAACACATTCCCTCAATATGATGTGATGAAGTTGATCAAGTTGTTTCTTATGGGAGTAAAAGTAAACAATTATGATACTATTAATGTGTGTGTGTGTGTGTGTGTGTGTGTGTATATATATATAGTATCAGAATTGTATCAGAATACTTACATTATTTTATATTTATATATATGACACTATTATGTATGATACTTTATATCATAGTATTGATACAGTTAGAACAATGACATAAATGGATCAAAGATTGTGGGTTTCTCACTGTTGGAGAGAGTATTCATAGATAAGCAAGGGGAAGCTAGAATAATCCATGTGGTGGGGTGCCTGGGTGGCTCTGTCGGTTAAGCATCCAACTCTTGATTTCAGCTGAGGTCGTGATCTCACAGTTTTGTGGAGTTCGTTGGGCTCTGCACTGGCTATGGAGCTTCCTTGGGATTCTCTCTCTCCCTCTCCCTCTGACCCTCCTTCATTCATGCTCTCTTTGTCTCTGTCAAAATAATAAATAAACTTAAAACAAAAAGAATAATCCATGTGGTAATGGATTTTAGTTGGAGACTCAGCCTAAACTCATGTTGAATGTAATATAAATACATTGTCTTTTCTGTTAGCTGAGAGGGCCTAAAAGGACTGACATTCTAGTGACAATGAGCATGCCTAGCCCCTAGATCTTGATTTCTAGTAACATTCTCCAAAACAAGAAACTGAAATTTTTGGAGAACTGCTGATTTGAGGGTTGGAACTGGGAATATACTACATGAGTATGGAGCATCTTATAAAGTCAGAAAGGAAAGAAATGTCAAAAAAAAGAGGGAGGGGGGCACTTGGGTGTCTCAGTCAGTTAAGCATCTGACTTTGGCTCAGGCCATGATCTTGCAGTTCATGAGAGTTTAAGCCCTGTGTTAGGCTCTGTGCTGACAGCTCAGAGCCTGGAGTCTACTTCGGATTCTGTGTCTCCCTCTCTTTCTGCCCATCCCAGCTCGTGCTCTGTCTCTCAAAAGTAAATAAATGTTAAAAAAAAAATTTAAAGACAGAGAGAGAAAAGAAAACAAATAACTGATGGGGGGGATACGACAGGGACACAGGAGGCAACTGAAAGAACTCCACTTCTTTCATAAAGATGAAACTGTTCAGCAATAAAAGTAAAGTAGTATTGGATCACAATTCAAAGTATAAATTAAATATTCATGGGTCTATACTGATATAAATCCTATACCCTAACAATCTTAAATTTAATATCATTAAATAAATTAATAAATGGGGGTCACAAGTATCCCTTGCAGAAGAATGCCAAATAATTTATGTACACTGTCTGCCCTTTTAAGGAGAGGTAGCATAAATCAACACACCCTAAATGCTGGCTGTGCAGTTATGTGCTTCCAAAGAGTAGGGTAAGGAAAACAGAGAAAAGGAGAAACTTCACAGTAGAAAAACCTGAGACTTGCTACCTTAGCCAGATAATCAAGGTCAATATTGACAGTCATAAATTACACTGTTAACAAATACCTGTGATTATATATATATATATATATATATATATATGGTGAAAATGATACTTTATCTCTGTGGTACTCATGTCAAATACCCATAATTCCAGTCTAATTTTGAGAAAAAATCTAGACAAATTTCAACAGAGGGGCATTCTATACTATATCTGATCAGTACTCCTTCGAACTATAAAGAATATCAAAAACAAGGAAAGTCTGAAAAACCATCACAGACAAGAGAAACCTAAGAAGATACTATGAGTGGGTGTAATGTGGTGTTCTATATGGGATCCCGAATGAGAAAAAGACTTTGAATAAAAACTAAAGAAAAATGAATAAACTAATTCAGTTAATAATATGTCAATTTTAGTATGTTAATTCTAACAAAAGACACCATAAATCTCTCTAAATCTAAATTTTTCTGTAAATCAAAAACTTTAAAATATTAAGTCTATTTTCTTAAAAAGTGAAGGAGAAATAAAGACAGTCTCAGGCAATGAAACTGAAGAATCCATTACCAGTAGAGCTGCCCCACAAAATATGTTGAAGAAAGTCCTTGAAGTTGAAGAAAATTGATGTGAACTGGAAACTTGTATAAATATAAGGAAAATCATCAGAAAAGGAGTATGTGAAGTAAAATATAATCTTTTAATTTACTTATACTTAACTGCCCTAAAACAACTTAATTAAAACAATATTTGTGACAGTGTATTGGATATTTATAGCATATGCAAAAAGGAAATGAATGACAACAATGTCTTAAGGAATGAGAGAGAAAAATAGTGATTATTTTGTTATAAAATACCCACACTATATGTGAAGAAGTAGAATATTATTTGAAGATGGATATACATTATTTCAAAATGCATATTGTCATTCCAGGAGCAACTATCAAAAATTATTTTTTAATATATAAAGGAGATGTTCAGAGAGGAGTTTAAATAGAATCATAAGTGATGCTCAGTTTAAACTAGGGGAAGCAGAAAAATCGATTAAGAAGAAACAAAAGCCAAAAGCAATGAACAACAAAAATAAGAAGACAGAAAATTCAATCTAATTATATCAATAATCGCTGCAAGTGATATAATCATACCAGGTAAGTTACCGAGACTGTCAAACTGAATTAAAAATTAAGAAGATCCAATTATATGCTGTCTACAAGAAAACAACTTTAAATATAAAGACAGGTTAAAAATGAGATAAAAGGACACAGAAAGATAATGCCATGCTAAAACTAATCAAAGAGGGGCACCTGGGTGGCTAGGTTGGTTGAGAGACCGACTTTGGCTTAGGTCATAATCTTGTGGTTTGTGAGTTCGAGCCCCACGTCAGGCTCTGTGCTGACAGCTCAGAGCCTGGAGCCTACTTCAGATTCTGTGTCTCCCCCTCTCTCTACTCCTCCCCTTCTCACATTCTGTGCCTCTCTGTCTCTCAATAATAAATAAACATTAAATTAAAAAAATAAAATAAAACTAATCAAAGAAAGCAGAATTAATATTAACTTCAGATAAACCTGACTGCAAAACAAGGAAGATAGAGATAAAGGGAAACATTACCTAGTGATAAAGGGCCAATTACCCAAGAAGATATAACAATCCTAAATGTGTAAGCATGTAACAACAGAATGTCAAAAAAAAAAAAAAAGCAAAAACTAAGTTTCAGTTAGAACTGAAAACAGGTAGACAGATTTATAGTTATCATAAGAAACTTTGATGCCACTTGCTTATCAGTTGATGTATCATGCAGGCAGACTCTGAGTCAGCTTTATCTAACCAACACACAAGAACTACTATAGAAGTCTGGTGGAGTCTGTGGATATCCACTTAGAATAGTTTTAAAAGCATATAAGAGACTATATATTTTCCATTGGATAGTCTTTCCTGCTTTGTTGAAGATTAGTTGACCATTTGGTTTTGGGTCCATTTCTGCGTTCTCTATTCCTTTCCATTGATCTGTGTGTCTGTTTTTGTGTTAAAACCATATTGTCTTGATGATCACAGCTTTGTAATACAGATTGAAGTCCAGAATTGTGATGCCTTCTACTTTGCTTTTTTGTTTGTTTGTTTGTTTGTTTGTTGCAAGATTACTTTGGCAATTTGAATTTTTTTCTGGTTCCATACACATTTTAGAACTGTTTGTTCTAGCTCTGTGAAAAATGCTGGTGTTATTTTGATAGGGATTGCATTGAATGTGTACATTGCTTTGCGTAGTATAGATATTTTAACAATCTATGAGCATGGAATGTTTTTTTTCATTTCTTTGTGTCTTCAATTTATTTCATAAGTATTCTACAGTTTTCAGATTACAATGAGTATCAATTATATTAGAACATAGTTGACAAATTATTAAAATATATTTTATATATGTTTCTTTACTAAAACATAAGATAATATTTACTAACAAATCTGACAGTTATTGTAATCATAAGGTAGCAACGAGTGTAAAAGATATTTTGAGATGCCTGCAATAACTTTGATGGAGGTGACAAAGCCTCACATCTCAAGTATAACCAATACTGCTCTTGTTAATTACCTACAATCAAAATTGAATGTAATGCGTAATACTAGTTAGAAGTTAGTGAACATAAGAAAAAAAAAAAAAACCAAAAAACTGTTGGGCACCTGGGTGGCTCAGTAAGTTAAGTGTCTCACTCTTGATTTCGGCTCAGGTCATGATCTCACAGTTTGTGAGTTTGAGCCCCATATCAGACTCTGCACTGACAGTGCAGAGCCTGCTTGGGATTCTCTCTCTGGTCCTTCCTTACTCTCTCTCTTTCCCACTCACTCATAATAAATAAATAAACTTTGTTTTAAAAAAGAAAAAAACAACTGTTTTAAATATTTCTCATTTGAGTTCACAAATCCTCTAAAGTCTATTCATGAACTCCAGATTAGGAACTCTTGGTCTAAAATCTCTTGACTAAGTTAAACATCATCAGGCTAGAATTGGCCTAGTTAAAGCCTAAAGTGACTTGGACAGGTCAAGATGTAAAATTTTCTATCTTTGACTTTCTGGACCCAGAAAGTGCCTACTCTGCTAGTCAGAGTCTCCAGGAAAGACTTCATGAGGCACTGGAGGTTATTTATATATAGGTTTAACTGGTTTGCAGAGTGGTTAATACCATAATTGTTGTTTAATAGTACTATTTTAAAATATTATATTAACCAAAAATTAATACTTCAAAATAGGAAGAAAATAATTTTTCATAGATCTATTAAAGTTTATAAATGTTATGATAGTCTGACAGGCTTTATCAATACATTTAAAGGTTTCTATTATTTTTCTTTGTTCTATCTGCCATTGTATGCTCTCAGAAATCTGAGTTTCAAAGTATTATATTAGCAGGCATATACATACATTGTATTATCTTATAAAGTATCACTAAATCTTAGTATAATAAAAAATAATTTTATCCTGTAACGAGTCCCTAAGATTTCTTTTATTATTATTTTTTAATCACAACTAGTTTGTGGAAGAATAAGTGCCAGTTTGAGAAACATTCATAGGGAAAAAAATAATAATGATTCATTATCCTCCTCTATATAAACAGCATTATATTAAAAGTACTAAGTTTTGAGGGTTTTAAACCAAGAAGGAAAATATGTTTTTGAAGAATTCTTGTTAAAATATTTAATCATAAGAACAATAGGTTTCTTTAGATTTAGTTCCAGTGGATGTACTATAACAGTATATTACATTCTGTGGCTTTTGAAATTTGAAAGATGAAACCTGCTTTACAAGCACAAAATGCTATCATATAATTATGTCACTTTTCATTAAAAGTAAATCTAAGTAAAGCTCCAGGCCTGATATTTTCCAGTTATTGATGAAAACCAATTCCATTTTATGTAAATAGCATTTACTTTAATAAGAGTAAATTCAAAAGGTATTTTTAAGTCATAGTTGTTCAAATTAAGTGAATGAAAGTTTGAGAAAAACATTTCAACAATTATTAGCCCTTTTCTAGGAAGGAAAATGGCATATATAGAACCCATTATTTTAATTTATTTTATCACATTTTGAAATAATTTATCATCCTGCATATAATTGTAAGTTCAGGGGTGCCTGGGTGTCTCAGTGGGTTAAGTGTCCGACTCTTAGTTTCGGCTCAGGTCATGATCTCACTGTTGGTGGGTGGAGTCCTGTGTCAGGTTCCTTGCTGATAACTGGGGGCCTGCTTGGGATTCGATTCTCTCTCTCCCTCTCTCCCTGACCCTCCTCTGCTCAAGCTCTCTTGCTGTCTCTCAAAATAAATAAAATAAACTTAAACAATTAAAAAAGTAATTGTAAGTTATACATATGTAACTTATCTAAATATATAATTTTGATGAACCAATTTATGCACAAGACAATGCCAAGTAGATTATTTTTAGACTAAGCAAACTTTTTATTCACTTTTAAAATTTTCGCATTGATGATTTCTATCAAGAATAAAAAATGAAAATGAAAATAATTAGGAATTGTATTCAGACATTTCAATAATAAAATAATAAGAATAAATATATATTGATATAAATATGAACACAGATATCAATATAGATATATTTATGGAAGCAAGCTCAACTGTATCTTTGGAAATTTGAAAATACTTTATAGAAAATTAATACAAATTCAATATTTTATATTTTTCCTACTACTTGTTTTTAAAATAATTACATAATTTGGAAAAATACAATGTATCAGCATGCTATTCAGTGCTATTACTTTCTGAATGTGCCACCACTAAATGAACACAGATTGGGAGGCAGTACTCTCACCAGCCACACCTTGATGTTTCAAAATTAGTTGATGGTCTGTCTTGAAGACAGCCCCAAAACCTGACTCCTGGGGTCCTGTTCTGTTTGAAACTGCTTTGATGACATCTCCCCCATAAAAATAAGAAATCCTATAGGATGAGCCCCTGCACAGAGTCTTTAAGTTAGAGGCTTGCAAACACCCAGAATCATGAGAAAAGAGGGAACAGAAACTAGGCAAATTTTAAGATAAGTTAATGTTGTATGAATTAAAATTGCTCCTGTCTAATAAAGAAGGAAGCTATAGAAGAACTGCCTCAAGGCACCTGAGTGGCTCAGTCAGTTAAGTGTCCAAATTCAGCTCAGGTCGTGATCTCCTGGTTCGTAGGTTTGAGCCCTGCATTGGGCTCTGTGTTGACAGCTTGTAGCCTGGAGCCTTTCTCAGATTCTCTGTCTCTCTCTCTCTCTCTGCCCCTCCATTACTCACACTCTGTCTCTCTCTCTCAAAAATAAATAAACATTAAAAAGAAGAAGAGGAAGAAGAAGAAGAGGAAGAAGAAGAAGAGGAAGAAGAAGAAGAAGGCGGGGGGAGGGGGAGGAGGAGGAAGAGAAGAAGGAAGAAGGAGAAGGAGAGGGAGAAGGAGAAGGAGAAGGAGAAGTGCCTGTATAGGCACATAAACAAAGCATTTGGGATAGAAAATTTCCATATGGATAAAGAAAGATTAAGTTCTACAAATTGGGCTTGCCTGCTACAGGAGGAATTTAAAACAGTTTTGTTATAGGGTTCATAATAAGCTGCTTATTATCTATAATATAATAAAATAATATAATGACTTTACATGATATATATTGACATAATATATAATAATTGTCTTAATTGCTTTCATACATTGACATTTAATTTTCACAACAATCCTATATTATAGTTAAGAAGTTCTCTGTTGCATGCTTGAAGAAACTAAAATTTGAGGAGCTAGTTAAGTCTTTCTTGATGTCAATTTTTTGGCAGACCACACCTCCCCTCCCCAACAAATTAGCAAAGATTGTCACCAAGGTCTCCATATAGGTTTAGAAACTGTCTACTTCTTACTATTTCTACCACTAAAACTGCGGTGTGAACCATTATCTTTTATTGACTAGAGTTGAGACTATTAGAATAGTTCTTGATTAGTTTCCTTGCCAAAGAATCTTGTCTTCTTCTCCTACCCTCACACAGTCTAGTCTCTTTATAGTAGTGTTATGTATTGAATGTTTGTGGCCCTCCAAAATTCATATGTTGGGACCTTAATCCCCAATGTGATGATATTTGAAGGTGGGAACTTTGGGAAATAATTAGGTCTAGAGGAGGTCCTGAAGGTGTGACTCTCGTGATAGGATTAATGGTTTTATAAAAAGATAAAGAGACCCAAGATCTCTCTTTTCATTCTCTATATCTCTCTCACATTCTCTCTCTCTCTCTCTCTCTCTCTCTCTCCAGAAGATACAGTGACAAGAAGCAATTTATAAACCAAGAGAGCTCTCACCAAGAACCTGATCATGCTTGCATTCTCATCTCAGCTTTCAAGCCTCCAGCATTGTGAGACATAATTGTTTGTTATTTAAGCCACCCAGCCTATAGGTATAGCAGATGGAATTAACTAAGGCAGTATCTAGAGTATTTAAACTATTAGATAAAAGCTTTTTTAAACTATTAGACTAAAAAAAAAAATGGAGTTAAGTTCAAATTCCAAAGTGCTTATCATGGGCTAAGAACCAAAAGATGAATCTTGGTTGGCTCTTTGACATTCTCATCTCCTACACCTGTGCTTTTGCTCTTCCCATGCCTTCTCTCTATTCCTCTTACCTGTAACTCACTCTCCTCCATAAAAGCATTTACATAGATGTCACTTCTGCCTAGAAGAGTGTCTTCTCAAATATCTGTAAGTCCTCTCCCATTCTTTCCTGTCTCTACAAAAATGTCTCCACAATCTATACTATCTAGCTTTCTCAATCTTTCAATACCAATTTAAATCCACTTTCTGTTTTTATTTATTATTATTATTTATTTGACAGAAAGAGAGAGAGAGAGAGGAGGGAAGAGGGGCAAAGGGACAGAGAGAGACAATCTTAGGCAGGTTCCATTCTCAGCATGGAGCCTGACACAGGCTTTGATCCCACAACTCTGAAGTCATGACCTGAGCCGAAATCGAGAGTTGGACGCTTAACCCATTGAATCACCCAGGCACCCCAAGTTTTTATATTATCTTATTTTCCATCAGGTCAATGAGAATAGGGACTTAATGTACTCTATTTATCACAGCATTCTCAGCTCTTAGAATAGTGCCTGACATTGTTGTTTCTTCATGAATACTTGTTGAATGAATGAATAAAAGTTTAGACTCAGCTCAGCTAGTAATAGTCAGAGACTGAATTTGTTACTAGGTTTCTCTGATTTCTAACCTACATGATACTGAATTTATCTTTTTGTCCTGTAGTTCTAAATAGTTCACAAATATTTCTTTGATGCAACTAGCCTGCAAGGAAAGCAACAAAAAATAAAAACAAAACAAACTTCTGCAACCTCAACATATTTTAGTCCTAATATTTAAGTTGCTCTAAAATAGTTGAGATGGTGTTTTTAATATGGCAAATCTGAATGAGATTTTGTGAATCAAAGTATTATATACAAAGAAAGTAACTGAAAGAACCAAAATAATATAAATGAACTATTTACAGATCTAATACCAGATTTTCTGGGCATCATTATAAATACTTGTACTATCACCTATACAAGAGTGGAAACAGCAAGAATATAAAACAGTTTAGAAGGGGGAATATAGAAATCTCAGTCATAGCTAGTGGCCACATTTTGGTATTTTTTTCTAATCTTCATTGGTTTGGCCTTTTCTCTCTACTGTAATATTCCTAGGAAAAAACTACACTGTCTTATTACTTATCAAGACTCTTATGAAATTAGAGCACCCCAGTTTCTAATTATACAGGGCAGGTATCATAACAACTATTGTATTAATCTGTCTCCTTTTACAGTTTTCTTTTTTGTCTACTTCTGTATCTGTTTGTTTTTTTTTTTTCACCTAAGTGTTCATTGCATGACATGACTGAGATCTGCCTTTATGTGTATGAAGAACAGCAAATTTTTATTTTATCTATTTTATTTTGTAGACTGTGCTCTTGGGCTTATTATATATATTGTGTTTCATAGATACTTTTTTTTTTAATTTCTTATAAATGACTATCTTCTGTGGTAAGCTAGCTTGTATTCAGTTTTTATTTTGTTCCTTGCATGTCTTATCCACATCATCTTCTCCCTTTTACTGCTTTATCACAAGGACATAGCTAAAATGTCTGTACCAGTTCTCCAAGTCAGGGGCTTTCCAAAATGGATTTTTTAAAAATGCTTATTTATTTATTTTAAGAGAGGGAGAGCATGAGCAGGAGAGGAGCAGAGAGACAAGGAGAGAGACAGAATTCCAAGCAGGCTCTGTGCTGTCAGCATAGAGCTGGCTGTGGGGCTCAAACTCACGAACTGTGAAATCATGACCTGAGCTGAAATCAAGAGTCGGACCCTTAACTGACTGAGCCACCCAGGTGCCTCTTTCCAACACGTTTTAATGCATTCAACAGACTAGAGTATATTTTACATTATCTCTCTTTATACATGCACACAAATCTGCAAAACTGATAAATAGAAGTGCAACAATCTCTCCTAAAAAATTAATTGCCTCTATTCATATGATTCTCTCTGTCTAGTTCTGTCTCTGTCTCTTTCTGTAAATAAAGTAATTTTTAGAAACATATTCACAAGAGAAAAAAGAGATTGCTTTGTTTCAAAGTCCCTTTTGTACTTAAGAATCAAACCATTGTAAATAAGAATCCATGTTGAACTACAATAAGTAGAAAATTTCACTTAGCTGTTTTTAAACTATTTACTTAAAAATTTTTGGCTTGATAATTTGTAGTAATCATCTCTATTAATGTGGTCGATTGGTTTCTAATTCTGTTAAAGATTTACTCCATCAAAACAGTTAATAAAATCTCAGTTTAATTAACTCTCAAAATTTGTTGGAAAGCAATTTCCATGTAGTTGGATGTAGTAGAATAAAGTTGGATCGTGCTGAGGACTCATTTGTGAAATATTTTATGCTATTTTAAGGTTAAAATTTGGGTTCATTAGTAATGAGTATTCATCCCCAAATGAATCTATGATTTCAATATGTCTTTGACATACACTTTAGATTTATTTTTTGAAGTTTTTATTTACCTTCCAGTTAGTTGACATACAGTGTATGTGATTCAAGACTTCCATATAACACCCAGGGCTCATCACAAGTCACTTATTTCACCCATGCCCCTCCCCCTCCCTTCCAGTAACAATCTGTTCTCTACAGTTAGAAGTCTGTTCCTTGAATTTCTTCTCTTTCTCTCTCTTTTTTCCCTTTGCTCATTTTGTTTCTTATTTTTTTTTTGGTTTGTTTACTTTTTATAATTAAAAACAATTTTTTAAATGTTTATTTATTTATTTTATTTTTTTTTTTT
>NW_026057580.1:31136423-31230464 GCF_023721935.1 Panthera uncia | reverse complement strand
TTTCCTTCCCCTCCCCCATGGGTTTCTGTTATGTTTCTCAGGATCCACATAAGAGTGAAACCATATGGTATCTGTCTTTCTCTGTATGGCTTATTTCACTTAGCATCACACTCTCCAGTTCCATCCATGTTGCTACAAAAGGCCATATTTCATTTTTTCTCATTGCCACGTAGTATTCCATTGTGTATATAAACCACAATTTCTTTATCCATTCATCAGTTGATGGACATTTAGGCTCTTTCCATAATTTGGCTATTGTTGAGAGTGCCGCTATAAACATTGGGGTACAGGTGCCCCTATGCATCAGTACTCCTGTATCCCTTGGATAAATTCCTAGCAGTGCTATTGCTGGGTCATAGGGTAGGTCTATTTTTAATTTTCTGAGGAACCTCCACACTGCTTTCCAGAGCGGCTGCACCAATTTGCATTCCCACCAACAGTGCAAGAGGGTTCCTGTTTCTCCACATCCTCTCCAGCATCTATAGTCTCCTGATTTCTTCATTTTGGCCACTCTGACTGGCGTGAGGTGGTATCTGAGTGTGGTTTTGATTTGTATTTCCCTGATAAGGAGCGACGTTGAGCATCTTTTCATGTGCCTGTTGGCCATCCGGATGTCTTCTTTAGAGAAGTGTCTATTCATGTTTTCTGCCCATTTCTTCACTGGGTTATTTGTTTTTCGGGTGTGGAGTTTGATGAGCTCTTTATAGATTTTGGATACTAGCCCTTTGTCCGATGTGTCATTTACAAATATCTTTTCCCATTCCGTTGGCTGCCTTTTAGTTTTGTTGGTTGTTTCCTTTGCTGTGCAGAAGCTTTTTATCTTCATAAGGTCCCAGTAATTCACTTTTGCTTTTAATTCCCTTGCCTTTGGGGATGTGTCGAGTAAGAGATTGCTACGGCTGAGGTCAGAGAGGTCTTTTCCTGCTTTCTCCTCTAAGGTTTTGATGGTTTCCTGTCTCACATTCAGGTCCTTTATCCATTTTGAGTTTATTTTTGTGAATGGTGTGAGAAAGTGGTCTAGTTTCAACCTTCTGCATGTTGCTGTCCAGTTCTCCCAGCACCATTTGTTAAAGAGACTGTCTTTTTTCCATTGGATGTTCTTTCCTGCTTTGTCAAAGATGAGTTGGCCATACGTTTGTGGGTCTAGTTCTGGGGTTTCTATTCTATTCCATTGGTCTATGTGTCTGTTTTTATGCCAATACCATGCTGTCTTGATGATGACAGCTTTGTAGTAGAGGCTAAAGTCTGGGATTGTGATGCCTCCTGCTTTGGTCTTCTTCTTCAAAATTACTTTGGCTATTCGGGGCCTTTTGTGGTTCCATATGAATTTTAGGATTGCTTGTTCTAGTTTCGAGAAGAATGCTGGTGCAATTTTGATTGGGATTGCATTGAATGTGTAGATAGCTTTGGGTAGTATTGACATTTTGACAATATTTATTCTTCCAATCCATGAGCATGGAATGTCTTTCCATTTCTTTATATCTTCTTCAATTACCTGCATAAGCTTTCTATAGTTTTCAGCATACAGATCTTTTACATCTTTGGTTAGATTTATTCCTAGGTATTTTATGCTTCTTGGTGCAATTGTGAATGGGATCAGTTTCTTCATTTGTCTTTCTGTTGCTTCATTGTTAGTGTATAAGAATGCAACTGATTTCTGCACATTGATTTTGTATCCTGCAACTTTGCTGAATTCATGTATCAGTTCTAGCAGACTTTTGGTGGAGTCTATCGGATTTTCCATGTATAATATCATGTCATCTGCAAACAGCGAAAGCTTGACTTCATCTTTGCCAATTTTGATGCCTTTGATTTCCTTTTGTTGTCTGATTGCTGATGCTAGAACTTCCAGCACTATATTGAACAACAGCGGTGACAGTGGGCATCCCTGTCGTGTTCCTGATCTCAGGGAAAAAGCTCTCAGTTTTTCCTCGTTGAGGATGATGTTAGCTGTGGGCTTTTCATAAATGGCTTTTATGATCTTTAAGTATGTTCCTTCTATCCCGACTTTCTCAAGGGTTTTTATTAAGAAAGGGTGCTGGATTTTGTCAAAGGCCTTTTCTGCATCGATTGACAGGATCATATGGTTCTTCTCTTTTTTTTTTGTTAATGTGATGTATCACGTTGATCGATTTGCGAATGTTGAACCAGCCCTGCATCCCAGGAATGAATCCCACTTGATCATGGTGAATAATTCTTTTTATATGCTGTTGAATTCGATTTGCTAGTATCTTATTAAGAATTTTTGCATCCATATTCATCAGGGATATTGGCCTGTAGTTCTCTTTTTTTACTGGGTCTCTGTCTGGTTTAGGAATCAAAGTAATACTGGCTTCATAGAATGAGTCTGGAAGTTTTCCTTCCCTTTCTATTTCTTGGAATAGCTTGAGAAGGATAGGTATTATCTCTGCTTTAAATGTCTGGTAGAACTCCCCTGGGAAGCCATCTGGTCCTGGACTCTTATTTGTTGGGAGATTTTTGATAACCGATTCAATTTCTTCGCTGGTTATGGGTCTGTTCAAGCTTTCTATTTCCTCCTGATTGAGTTTTGGAAGAGTGTGGGTGTTTAGAAATTTGTCCATTTCTTCCAGGTTGTCCAATTTGCTGGCATATAATTTTTCATAGTATTCCCTGATAATTGTTTGTATCTCTGAGGGATTGGTTGTAATCATTCCATTTTCATTCATGATTTTATCTATTTGGGTCATCTCCCTTTTCTTTTTGAGAAGCCTGGCTAGAGGTTTGTCAATTTTGTTTATTTTTTCAAAAAACCAACTCTTGGTTTCGTTGATCTGCTCTACAGTTTTTTTAGATTCTATATTGTTTATTTCTGCTCTGATTTTTATTATTTCTCTTCTTCTGCTGGGTTTAGGCTGCCTTTGCTGTTCTGCTTCTATTTCCTTTAGGTGTGCTGTTAGATTTTGTATTTGGGATTTTTCTTGTTTCTTGAGATAGGCCTGGATTGCAATGTATTTTCCTCTCAGGACTGCCTTCGCTGCATCCCAAAGCGTTTGGATTGTTGTATTTTCATTTTCGTTTGTTTCCATGTATATTTTAATTTCTTCTCTAATTGCCTGGTTGACCCACTCATTCGTTAGTAGGGTGTTCTTTAACCTCCATGCTTTTGGAGGTTTTCCAGACTTTTTCCTGTGGTTGATTTCAAGCTTCATAGCATTGTGGTCTGAAAGTATGCATGGTATAATTTCAATTCTTGTAAACTTATGAAGGGCTGTTTTGTGACCCAGTATATGATCTATCTTGGAGAATGTTCCATGTGCACTCGAGAAGAAAGTATATTCTGTTGCTTTGGGATGCAGAGTTCTAAATATATCTGTCAAGTCCATCTGATCCAATGTATCATTCAGGGCCCTTGTTTCTTTATTGACTGTGTGTCTAGATGATCTATCCATTTCTGTAAGTGGGGTGTTAAAGTCCCCTGCAATGACCACATTCTTATCAATAAGGTTGCTTATGTTTATGAGTAATTGTTTTATATATCTGGGGGCTCGGGTATTTGGCGCATAGACATTTATAATAGTTAGCTCTTCCTGGTGGATAGACCCTGTGATTATTATATAATGCCCTTCTTCATCTCTTGTTACAGCCTTTAATTTAAAGTCTAGTTTGTCTGATATAAGTATGGCTACTCCAGCTTTCTTTTGGCTTCCAGGAGCATGATAAATAGTTCTCCATCCCCTCACTCTCAATCTAAAGGTGTCCTCAGATCTAAGATGAGTCTCTTGTAGACAGCAAATAGATGGGTCTTGTTTTTTTATCCATTCTGATACCCTATGTCTTTTAGTTGGCGCATTTAATCCATTTACATTCAGTGTTATTATAGAAAGATATGGGTTTAGAGTCATTGTGATGTCTGTATGTTTTATGCTTGTAGTGATGTCTCTGGTACTTTGTCTCACAGGATCCCCCTTAGGATCTCTTGTAGGGCTGGTTTCGTGGTGACAAATTCCTTCAGTTTTTGTTTGTTTGGGAAGACCTTTATCTCTCCTTCTATTCTAAATGACAGACTTGCTGGATAAAGGATTCTCGGCTGCATATTTTTTCTGTTTAGCACACTGTAGATATCGTGCCAAGCCTTTCTGGCCTGCCAAGTTTCAAAGGAGAGATCAGTCACGAGTCTTATAGGTCTCCCTTTATATGTGAGGGCACGTTTATCCCTTGCTGCTTTCAGAATTCTCTCTTTATCCTTGTATTTTGCCAGTTTCACTATGATATGTCGTGCAGAAGATCGATTCAAGTTACGTCTGAAGGGAGTTCTCTGTGCCTCTTGGATTTCAATGCCTTTTTCCTTCCCCAGTTCAGGGAAGTTCTCAGCTATAATTTGTTCAAGTACCCCTTCAGCACCTTTCCCTCTCTCTTCCTCCTCTGGGATACCAATTATGCGTATATTATTTTTTTTTAGTGTATCACTTAGTTCTCTAATTTTCCCCTCATACTCCTGGATTTTTTTATCTCTCTTTCTTTCAGCTTCCTCTTTCTCCATAACTTTATCTTCTAGTTCACCTATTCTCTCCTCTGCCTCTTCAAGCCGAGCCATTGTGGTTTCCATTTTGTTTTGCATTTCGTTTAAAGCGTTTTTCAACTCCTCGTGACTGTTCCTTAGTCCCTCGATCTTTGTGGCAAGAGATTCTCTGCTGTCCTGTATACTGTTTTCAAGCCCAGCGATTAATTTTATGACTATTATTCTAAATTCACTTTCTGTTATATTATTTAAATCCTTTTTGATCAGTTCATTAGCTGTTGTTATTTCCTGGAGATTCTTCTGAGGGGAATTCTTCCGTTTGGTCATTTTGGAGAGTCCCTGGCGTGGTGAGGACCTGCAGTGCACTTCCCCTGTGTTGTGGTGTATAACTGGAGTTAGTGGGCGGGGCCGCAGTCCGACCCGATGTCTGCCCCCAGCCCACCGCTGGGGCCACAGTCAGACTGGTGTGTGCCTTCTCTTCCCCTCTCCTAGGGGCGGGATTCACTGTGGGGTGGCGTGTCCCGTCTGGGCTACTTGCACACTGCCAGGCTTGTGTTGCTGGGGATCTGGCGTATTAGCTGGGGTGGGTAGGCAAGGTGCACGGGGGCTGGAGGGGCAGGCTTAGCTCGCTTCTCCTTAGGTGATCCACTTCAGGAGGAGCCCTGTGGCAGCGGGAGGGAGTCAGATCCGCTGCCGGAGGTTTGGCTCCGCAGAAGCACAGAGTTGGGTGTTTGCGCGGAGCGAGCAAGTTCCCTGGCAGGAACTGGTTCCCTTTGGGATTTTGGCTGGGGGATGGGCGGGGGAGATGGCGCTGGCGAGAGCCTTTGTTCCCAGCCAAGCTGAGCTCTGCCGTCCGGGGGCTCAGCAGCTCTCCCTCCTTTTGTCCTCCAGCCTTCCCGCTTTCCGCGCAGAGCTGTTAACTTATGACCTCCCAGAGGCTAAGTCGCGCTTGCTGTTGGAACACAGTCTGTCCGGCCCCTCCGCTTTTGCCAGCCAGACTCGGGGGCTCCGCTTGGCCGGCGAGCCGCCCCTCCGCCCCGGCTCCCTCCCGCCAGTCCGTGGAGCGCGCACCGCCTCGCCGCCCTTCCTACCCTCTTCCGTGGGCCTCTCGTCTGCGCTTGACTCCGGAGACTCCCTTCTGCTAATCCTCTGGCGGTTTTCTGGGTTCTTTAGGCAGGTGTAGGTGGAATCTAAGTGATCGGGCAGGACACGTTGTGAGCCTCGCGTCCTCCTACGCCGCCATCTTCCGGAACCCCCAAAAAATCTCATTTTGTTTCTTAAAATCCACATGAGTGAATCATATGGTATATCTCATTCTCTGACCAACTTATTTCTCTTAGCATAATACTCTCTAGTTCCATCCATGTTTTTGCAAATGGCAATATTTCATTCTTCTATATGGCTGGGTAATATATATACACACACACACACACACACACACACACATATATATTCCACATCTGTTTTATGCATTCATCAGTCAATGGACATTTGGGATCTTTCCATAATTTGGCTATTGTAACTAATGCTGCCATAAACATCAAGGTGCATGCATCCCTTTGAATTCGTATTTTTGTATTATTTGTGTAAATATCTAGAGGAGCAATTGCTGGACCATAGGGCAATTCTATTTTTAACGTTTTTAGGAAACTTTGTACTGTTTTCTAGAGTGGCTGCACCAGTTTTCATTCCCAACAATGCAGAAGTTTCCCCTTTTCTCCACATCCTCTTCAACACCTCTTGTTTCTTGGGTTGTTGATTTTAGCCATTCTGATGGTGTGAGGTGATACATCAAAATAAAAAGCTTCTGCATAGCAAATACATTGCAAAAGAAACAATTAACAAAACCAAAAGGCAATCTATGAAATGAGAGATATTTGCAAATGACATATCTAATAAATGGTTAGCATCCAAAATATATAAAGAACTTATAAAACTCTAAACCCATAAAATGAATAACCCAATTAAAAATGGGCAGAAGACATGAATAAACATTTTTCCAAAGAAGACATACAGATGGACACAGAAACATGAAAAGATGCTCAGCATCACTTATCATCAAGGAAATACAAATCAAGGCTATAATGAGATATCACCCCACATCTGTCAGAATGACTTTAGAAGTAGATATTTGTTAAATTTCTTCATGAAGGAGGTTATGTATTTAAGAATATACTCAGTGTTATTTGCATTCAAAAGGTGAAGAGAGCAATTGTCTGGTGGTAAATTATTTCAAAAAAACATATTCTTAAAATACTCTTGTATGCATATTCAGGTGTTTGTGATGAAAATGAGTAAATATCTTTCAAAACTCTTCTTTTGTCATTTCTCCTCTGATTAGAAAAACTGGTAAAATGTTAGAACGCTGCCAGCTTGCTGCAATAGAAAGAACAAATTACAGTCACAAGACTTTACGGCATTAGTCTAGTCTACAATTCTTTTAAATTCTGATGAAATTCAATTTTTCATGCACTGACACTGATGGACGGTTGTTATTTTTAGATCCAGTGCTGTAACAACAAGTCACCAGTGTTAGAAGTCTCCTGGCTAACATGGTGGCCGTTACAGCTTTGATTGAGATTGCTCCTGACATAGGTCAGGCAGAGCAGTAGACTGGGTCATGCTGTCCTGGCAGCTGGCTTCTTTCGTGCCCTTGGTGCTCTAAAGAAATATGAACCTAAATCAGACCATGCAGCATTGTGGTGGTAATCATTTCTAATGGAGTGTGGTTACAAGATGTTGCAGAAATATATATATCATTCCACCCTGGTAATATATCTTCTTTCCATAGAGCAAACACTGCCCTATTTAGTAAGAATGGCTACATTCATCTTGATCTGCCTTGGGTGTTAAACTTTGCATGGTTGCTGAACTGATTTCCTAAACAAAAGGCAGTAGAATACTAAAACATGTTGGTATACAAAGAAACAAAAGCTTTCTACTTATATAAGGATTGAATGTCATAGCTCTTTCTTTCATTTCCAGAGGAGTATCCAGTCATTCAAAGAGTAAATGCTCTTGTTACGTTTTGTTTTACATGGTTCTTAAAGACACTTCAATATTAATGATACCTACAGTTAGGGAGGAAAGTACAATAAAGTTACTAAGATGCTTTCTTCAAAATTTGACTTACAAGTATTACAGTCACTTCCTCCTATTCAGACTGAAAAAGAAGCAACAGGACAGACAGCAAATGAAGTCTTATCCCATGGCAGAGAGGATGGATACCAACTTAGCACTCATTCTCTTCATCTTCCTTAGTAATACAGCACCAATTTTACTTCATTTAGCAGTGTGCCTGCCAAAACACAGCTTGCATTTTGTAGCTTTCCTTGCCACGAGGAGTGAATGCAGTGTAAGTGGAAGGCACTAGTTAAAGCTTATGAGGACCACCTTTGAGAGGGTCCCAATTTAGCTAGCAAGTCCCTTATTTCCCTTATCTTCCTCCTTTCTCCTCCTGATTGCTTGACCCCAGATAGAATGCCTGGGTCTTCAGTCAGCATCTTGTGAAAGTGAGGTAAACTCACATAAGAAAGTCATCTACTGAGAATGGTTGAGCAGAGGGGCACCTGGGTGGCTCAGTCAGTTAAGTGTCCGACTTTGCCTCAAGGGTCATGATCTCAGGGTTCGTGAGTTCCAGCCCAGCATCAGGCTGTCTACTGACAGCACAGAGCCTGCTTAGAATCCTACATCTCCCTCTCTGCTCCTCCCCTGCTCATTCTCTCTCTTTCTCAAAAGATATAAATAAATTTAAAATAAAGAATGGCTGAGCAGAAAGACAGAAGGAGCTGCTATAGACTGATTTCCTCCTGATTTCTTTTGAGAGAGAAAAATATAGTAACATGTGTAAGCCACTGTAATGAACAGTCATCTACTACCAGAATTTTATTTCAACCTAGTTTCAGATTCTGAGAATGGGATGCATTTCTTCTTATATATACTCACGATAAATTGTGGCATTGCCCTGTTAGCATTAGATTTCGTCAGATAATTGTTCAGACCCACTATGATTATAGAAACCATGTTGTCAAGCATAAGAATGGCCTCCACTGTCTGGCTCTGGGTAGCAATCACTCCCTACCTTCTCCCTGTACGTAGTTATATGTTAACAACCCATGCTTGTTCAGTAATTCCTTATCTATGATTAAGTTGCACTAAGGCCAGTGCTATGAGATAATTCACAATGTTTCTTGTGTGCATGACAGTGCTATAAGATAATTCACAATATCTCTTGTGTGCATGAAAAATATGGGTTAAACAGAAATTTTGGCTGAGAATCAAAACATCTGCTTTCTTTAAAGTGGGGAATAATAACTAGGCCAAAGATCACATATTTGGAGGAACAACTGGACAGAATGAATTGGAAACTTTGGTTCCAACTTAATTATTTTGTTCCGTGTAGATTCTGTTTATATTGTCTGTCTTAATTAGTAAACACTTGAGGGCACAATTCTATACATTCTATTCCTTCTGTGATTAGATGTGTCCTTGGGGTAATTATCATTTAATTTTTGAATTGTTTTTGCATATTTGGTAAAGGGGGTTTTATATTAGAAAATACGTAGATTCATGGGGCGCCTGGGTGGCTCAATCGGTTAAGCATCTGACTTTGGGTCAGGTCATGATCTCAGTTCGTGGGTTTGAGCCCAGCGTCTGGCTCTGTGCTGACAGCTTGGAGACTGGAACCTGCTTCAGATTCTGTGCCTCCCTCTCTTTCTGCCCCTCCCAACTCTCTCTCTCTCAAAAATAAATAAACATTAAAAAAAAAAAAAAGAAAATATGTAGATTCAAGAATGTTTAAGTGTGCCAGGCAAAGTGGCAGCAGTATAGTTTATGAATATCCCTAAATCATTCCACAAAATAAAACATAAAAAAAATAAAACTAAGAAAAATTATTACGTTCAACTTATACAATAAAACCAAGTGACATGGTAACTCCATGAACCCCAAAATATGTGCAGAGAAGTCCAAGTCACTGAGGAATAATATTAGGAAAATATTTTTTTAAATATCCGATGGCCTAATCATAGCTTAACAAAAATATGTTCAAAATCTTATAAAAGACACAAAAATAGCTTAAGAAAATTAAAAGGCGTATCATGCTCTTAAATAAGAAAATTCAACACCATAAAAATGTCACTCTTTGCTAAGCTAACTCAATGTAAAACTAATAAGAATACTATTAAGATCTGTTTTTATTTGTTTGAGTCAGACAATCAGTTTGAAAAACAATATAACAAAGAGTATCCACGAAAACTTTAAAAAGAATGGCTTTGAGAGGTTGTATTCTTACCAAATGCTCATATTTAAAACCTCAATAATTAGAAAGATTATGATAATGATGTATTAATAGATAGCAGAACCAACAAAGCAAATAAAATAATATACAAACAAGTTGTATGTATAAATATAAAATGCAGAGATGTTAGCTTCTTTAATTTGCAGGAAAAATGGTCTTTTTAATAAACTTTAAAGGGATAACTGGTTTACTGTATGAAAATATATATAATTGAACACATTCTCATAATCTAAAGAAAATTAATTCCAAACTGACCAGATACTTATATCCAAAAATCTAAAATATTCAAGTAGTACAAGGAAACATGGATAAATTTAAGTTGGGAGTGGAATAATTTTTTTCCTACTGATGCTTTAAAATCCAGATGCAACAATAGAATGATTGATAAACTTCACTTACAAGCAAAGTTTTGGATGGCTAAAACACCATACAAAATTTTATTTGCTAATGTTATTAGAGACCAAAAGTAATACCCTTAATATATAAAGAGCTTTGAAAAATTGAGAGAAAAAGCCTGAAAACTTGATTGAAGCAGGTAGGAAATATGAATGGAATTCACAAAAAAGGAATGTGAATTGTCTTAATGGTATAAAAAAGAGACTCAACATCATTCATAGTAATAGATGTAAATTAAAACTACATTCAGGAGAGTATTTTCTATTTTACAAGTGGGTAAAATCCCAAAGTTTGACCACACATTTTTCTGTTGAGACTGTAGGTAAATAAGCTGTTTTATATATCACTTCAAGGAATATAAAATAATTCAACCAGAGGGGAATTTAACACTATGTAGTAAAATTACATATGCATTTATCTTTCGATTCAACAATCACACTGCTAAGAATCTATCCCAAAGACACACTAGAAAAGCAAACAACAAACAAAAAAGACAAATGCATAATTTATAAGAGCATAATAGAAAGAAAAACCAATATGGAATTAATTGAATATGCCATGAAACATCCATTCAATGTTTTATTATGCAGCTTAAAAAAGAAAAGGAATACAGACTGTCTCTAAATACTTCTATGGAAGAATTTCAGGTTATATTTTTCTAGTTTAAAATTAGAGAGAGAAACGTGTCAGATTAAATTTCCATTTATCTAAGAAAAGAACAAGTTGAAACTTAATATATAGTTATGTTCAATTTTCATTTTGTCTTTGATATGCAGTAGTTGCATTTTTAAAAAGTTTCTACTGGTATAAAATTATGCAAATTATTTATGCAAGCTTAAAGTCAAATCAACAAAATTAGATTTGTTTAAAGAAATGAATTTCCTATCTTTGACCTTGCCAGCCTTTTTCCTCTCTTCCTTGAATGATCATTTTATTATGTGAAGCTTCTGTGGCCTTCTATGAGTTTAAACACAAACAAATATGTAAATGTATGTATGTACATGGGGGTATACGTATGTGTTGTATAAGTGTTTGTGTGCGTATTACACTGGATGTATGAGCATAGAGAAAATAACTATTATAATTTATTTTTTTCAGTTATAAAATGTGTTTACTTGTAAATGCATTTGGTCATCCCAACACTTCACATTCAAGAACAGTTTATCTCAGCCATGGTAGTAATAGTAATACTGTTCATTACATATGTGGCACTTTTCTAAGACTTTTATATATATATATTAGCTGATGTAATACACTAGCACTATTTAATAAGTACTGTTATCATTAAGCTTGTATTTTACAAAAGTCCTGAAGCACAGAGAGGTTAAACAACTATCCTGACGTTACCACACATGGTAAATTGCCAAAGGAGGATTTATACACAAGCATTCTGAGCCACATCCCAGGTCACTAACCATTATGCATACTGCCCATATTGTAAGGGTACAATTGGCCATCTTCACTATTGGCATGTTAGGAGAGGAAATTAAGAATCTTAAGAAAAGTCTTTATGGATAGGAAGAAAAAGTTCTCAAACTAATGACCTAGAACTGGAGCGCTCTTCTCCAGTTTCCCAAGCAATGAGGTATTCACACAGTTTTGGAGACTTTGACAGTCTGGAGTAATTCCAGGGCCCTTAGAACAAAAAGAGAGGAGTTTTACAATGATGATATACTTAATATGCATGGAGACTTCTTGCATAATTCAAAGTTACTTTAAAACACAGTATTTGACTGTATTTCCATAGTGGGAAATACCCTAAAAGAGAGAAATGAAAAAAAATCTTAAATTATTTTCGGTATCAAATTGTTACAGTAGTGGCAGTATTGTTTATTATAAGACATGCATAAAAGTCATAGCACAAAGCAAATGAATTCTTGTTACGTAATATTAGGAACTGAGATTTCTGATATAGTGGAACAGGGAATAGTATGTTTATTAGTTTCCTATGGCTGTTGTAACAATTTATCACATTTTTTCGATGGCTTAAAATAAGTTATTCTCTAAGAGTTCTGTAGGACAGAAGTCTGAAGTTTCACTGGGATAGAATCACTCTGAAGAATTAGTTTCCTTGCCTTTTACTTCTTCTAGAGGCACATTTCTTAGCTTGTGATCCCTTTCTCCACCTTCAAAGCCAGCACTGTAGCATTTTGCTTCAGTGATCACATTGCCTTCTTCTATGTCAAATCTCTGTCAGTCTTACTCTTAAAGAATATTTGTAGTTTCATTTATAGCCCATGTAGACAATCTAGAACAATCCCCATAATTCAAGATCCTTAATTTAAGCACGTCCGTTATGTCCCTGTTACTATATATAATACACATGGGTTCTATGGGTTAAGACCTGGGTATCTTTGGGACCATTATCTAGCCTACAATAGTCTACCTTCTGCCCCAGCAATTCACATACAAACCTTGTACAAAACACCTTCACTTATTCTATCATCCTAAAAACTATCAACCTATTACAGCATCAACATCAACATAAATATTGTCATCTCAAAAGTCTCAAATCTCACCTAAATAATAAATCAGGTATTATTTGAGTATGATCCATCCTGGGAAATATTCCTTTCTATCTATTAGCCTATGCAACTAAGAAACAAGTTATCTCTTCCCAAAATACAATGATAGGTCAGGCATAGAATAACAATAGACATCTACCAAAGGGAAAAATGCAAGGAATAAAGGTATTACTTAACTATAGTAATAATGTTTCTCCAGAAAAACTGAATCAAAAGAGTGTGTGTGTGTGTGTGTGTGTGTATAAGAAAGAAAAAAAGAGAAAGTGAGATTCTGAAGAATTGTCTCATGCATATGTAGGAACTGGACAGTCCAAAATCTGTAGGGAAACCAGCAGGCTGTATACCCAGGGAAGACCTGATATTGCAACTTGAGCCCAGAGGCAGTATGGAGGCAAAATTCCTTCTACCCCCAAAGACCCTCAGTCTTTTTTCTCTTTAAGGCCTTGAACTTACTGAATGAGTCCTACTCACATTATGGATGGAAATCTAATTTACTTAAAATCTACTTTTAAAATTTTAGTCTTTTCTAAAAAAAAGATCTTCACAGTGACATTAAGACTGGAGAATCTGTTTCCCTGCCCTTTCAAGCTTGAGGAGCTGCATTTTTTTTTTTTTTTGTCTTATGGTCAAGATGTGTTCTAGCTCTGTAAACCTAAAAAGCTAAAACAATGACCCAAACAGCAATGATGACATTTAGATAACCGATTATGTTTTCCAAACACCCATTTCTACTCGAAACAATGGCTCCTGAGAGAGGTGATTTATTTTAGAAGTGATGAGGAATATACAGATGAGCTTGGGACATTTTGTCACACCAGAAATCAAAGATGCTATCAAAGGCAACTGAGGTCATATCAAGAAGACTCAGGGACCAATGTAAAGACGGCTGATGTAACGAGGGGCAATGTGACCACTCATTAAAATAACTTCCATGGAGGGGCGCCTGGGTGGCTCAGGCAGTTAAGCTTCTGACTTTGGCTCAGGTCATGATCTCATGGTTCATGAGTTTGAGCCCCACATCAGGTTCTGTGCTGACAGCTCAGAGCCTGGAGCCTGCTACAGATTCTGTGTCCTCTTCTCTCTCTGCCCCACCCCTGCTTGTGTTCTGTCTCTCTCTGTCTTTCAAAAATGAATAAACATTTAAAAAAAAATAAATAAAATAACTTCCATGGAGTGAAGCACATTAAATTCATCAATTAATGACACTAAAAATTAAACATCACAACTAACTAATCACCTTTAAAAACTATTGAAGAACAAACTAATTATTTGGAGAATTGGTTAATAAAGGGGAGAATATAAAAAATTGTCCTTCTCTATAAACAGTGAAGAAAAACAAATATTTGATGAAGAAAAGTTGCTATTTATAAAAATATTTTAAACACTTCCGGGTGGCTCAGTCAGTTGAGCATCTGACTCTTGATTTCAGCTCAGGTCAAGATCTCAGGGTCCTGTGATCAGGCCCTGCCTTCCAGCTCCATACTGGGTTTGGAGGTTACTTAAGAGTTTCTCTCTCCCTCTCCCTCTGCCCTTCCTAAGTGCATGTGTCCTCTCTCTCTTTCTCTCTCTCCCTCTCAAAAAAAAAAGTTAATAAATAGAATATAAAATTTGAACATTACCATTTTGCAAACCTTGTTGAAAGGAAAAACATATAGCAATGATCACCAGTAGCTATTATCATAACAAAAGGAGAGATGTTTTACATTATGTTCATTTTTATAAAAGTTCATAATACCAGGTATGTAGTAAATATAGTCTAAATATGATCAAGAGACTGTCTGTAATCACTGACTAATAAAAATTCAGGTGACAGAGTAAGACACCAAATGATCAAAGAAGCCAAATTCAGACATCATGATGATTCTCAGTATAATCATTCTATATTTTTTTTTAAAGTAAAACACAAAAAAGAGGGAGCTATGGGTTAGAAGAGACTTAAGAGAAATATAATCCAATTGCAAAGTTTGGGCATTATTATGATTCATATCCAAATAAAATATTTAGAAAATAATAATAGTTGACAAGGCCATTGAGCAAATTTGAATACTGACTATTTTATATTAATGAATTACTGTTATTATTTTTGAAGGTGGAATAAATCCCTGCCTTAAGGGTATATGCCAATTATTAATGAATAAAATAAAAGAAAGTCTGAACTATGCTTTAAAATGCTATTGGGGAGAAGAGAATTGTAAAGGGCACAAATTAATCAAGATTGTTGATGAGTTTCGGATGTTGAATTTAGGTGATGAGTACTTGAAGTTTCATAATACTCTTCTATTTTTGTAATATTTGGATTTTTTTCCTAAGAAAAAAATTTGTAAAATTTTATAAGTTAGAAAAATTCTTAGTATTATACCTTTAATGCTGTCATATCTCACATACCTAGATAATAAAAGTGATTATTTGGGAAAGTACATATATCTAAGTCCAACATGTAAAATTGGTAAATTGAAAATCTGCATCTTATTTTGCTGAAAGAATGGAAACTATCATGCCAGAGAAACCTCAATATTTTTCCACTAAATATACTAAACTGAATTTATTTGCTACCAATTTTCTGTCTCCCTTTCTGTTAATTCCGATGTTAATTAAACTCCCCCTCCTTCTATCAAGACTAGACTTTCTATTTCTTCAGTGTATCCCATACACTTCTTTTTAATCAAGAAGTTTGGTCCTCAAAACATTCCTTCCTTCTAAACCTTTCCCTATACTTTGAACCCAATACTACAGGATACAAACATGCTACTACTTGATTTGCCCTTTGAAAGAAAGAATGAAAGAGAAAGAAAGAAAGAAAGAAAGAAAGAAAGAAAAAAGAACAGGAGGAAGGAAGGAAGGTAGGAAGGAAGGAAGGGTGGGAGGGAGGGAGGAAAGAAGGAAGGAAACTGGAGAAATAAGAAGCAAAGGTTATCTGTTACTGAAAAACAGACACTATTGGACTTTGATCCCTGAGAGAAAGGAAATAAATGTTCTGAGCCTTATAATCAGCTAGTTTTCTACACAGTTCCCAGACTGCAGAGTAAAAGGAAATGCCCAGGCAAAGGATGGCAGTCTCTCTGAATTGGAGAGACAGAAACCAGAGTTCAGGGAGATTGAGATAATGGGATTTGGTGGAGACTGGCACTAGAACAGAGAGAGTTTTGAAGAGAAAGCTCCAGAAATCTGCAGAGTGTTCCTGGGATCTTGGATTGAATCATATTCTGCAAATGTATAGGGTGAAACTCCACAAGGCTAGAAAATAAATGAAATATGGAGAGCCATGAGCTGAACTTAGAACATAATACCAGATAAAAGAGGGAGAACTCCCAGACTCATGTTTTGAGGCCAGTATTATCTTGATACCAAAACAATAAAAACACATTAAAATAAGAAAAGATATCTTAAGGCCTATATTCTTCAGAGATATAAAATAGAAATTCTTAAATTATTAGCAAATCAAATACATTAGTATATAAAATGGTAACAACATAACCAAGTACATGGTTGGTTTCCCCTGCAAAACTCAATGTAATTCACAAATATTGATAAATAAAGAACAGTAACGATTACATCATTAGATGCAGAAATATCATTTAACAAAATTCCACATCCACGTATAAATAAACTCTTGGCAACCTAAACTTATATAGAAATATCCTCAACTTGGTAAAGAGAATATTCAAAAATTCTATGCTATTATTATACTTAGTGCAAAAGACTAAATATTTTTTTCTCTAAAACTGAGGAAAAGGGAAAAGATATGTGTTCTCACCACTTCTATTCAACATTGTACCAATGATTCTAAACAGTGAAATATGTCAAGAAAAGTGTGTACTTAAAACATTTTGGAAAATATGAAGTTAAACTGTTCACACACAATCTGATCCTTCACATGAAAAACCCCAAGGAATCTACAAAAATAGTGACTATGATTAGTAAATAAATTTAAACTCATCTATGGGTACGAAGTAATGCAAAAATTTATTACATTTGTATATTTTACCAACAAACTATTAGAAAATGAAATTTTATAATCATATTTGCAATAACATCCCAAAGTATATATGATTTAGAAATATATTTACCATAATATGTGCATGATCTTGTACAAGGAAAATTCTGAAACACTGCTTAAATACATTAAAGACCTATAATCTTATGATTAATTTTCAGTCATCTAGTTGGCCTATGTCCCTGGTCTGTGTCATTCACTAGTATTTCTTACCTTTTTCTCTCCCTTACTTAGGTGAGACCGGTAGGCTAGAGGGATCTGGAATTGGGGATTTGCCTTTCTGCCGCCATGAGTTAAGGTTCTGATAAAGTCCTTTTCACTGGAGAGTAGGCTTTTGCTTTGGAGAATAAACTCCTGTATTTAAAAATATATTTTCTATCTCCACTTTCCCTGTCAGTCTTGTGGCAATTTTTCTTGAATATAGTAGGGTACCTGGAAGTAAAACTCACAATAATGTGGACCAGTAAAAATCAGTGATTGCCAAAGATTTGTGGGGAAGAAGCGATGAAAAGTTGAAGCACAGATTACTTTCAGCGTGGTGAAACTACTCTGTATTATACTATAATGGTGGATACATGTCAATATAAATTTGCCCAAATGCATAGACTATACACCACCAAGAGTGACCTTCCTGTAAACGATGGACTTTGGGTGATGATGATGTGTCAATGTACGTTCATCAATTGCAACACATGTATTGCTGTAGTAGGAAATGTTAGTAATGGGGGAAACTTTGCATGTGTGGGGGCAGGAAGTACATGAAAAATGTACCCTCTGCTTAATATTGCTGTGAACCTAAAACTGCTCCAAAAATGTATTTAAAAATTTTTTAAGTTAAATGTTCTTACATAATATAATTTTTATAGTATATAATACAAATACATAATACAAAATAAAGATAACTGAAAAGTAAAAGATTCACACACATTTTCTCTGCTTAACACATAAATATATTCATAAATTCATCACTATGTAGAGAAAAATATTCCTTTAATAAGAGCACCCTTTAATTTAATAAATCAAACATGCATGTGATTGACTAGATTGATATCATCTCTTTTTTGCTATAGTCATTGCATTGATTGGGTTTTGGCAAATTTATTTACTTCATAAGATTTTGTAAATAGTGGGTTATTCTAATCAGAACATTAGAAAGATTGAATTTTTACATTCATAAATCTGACCACATTAATATTTTCTTCCCAGAAATGGTAGTAATATCAGGAAAGATATTTTTTCTTTGGTAGCATTTATTCTTCTATGGCACATAGTATTGAAAAATAGAAATACTATTGATTTAAGTACTCCGCGTTTAGGAATAGATTGATGAAATCTCAAACTCTATATTTCAAAATGTTTATTCAAAAGGAATTTGTCAGATTTCTGACCTGTGATGTACATGTTTGTATTATCTTCAATGATTCATCTCTCTTGATTGTTTTAGCCACCCCTGCAACTGCCTTGTTTCTTTAGAGTCTACAGTTGTTATTTTTTGCTCCTGTGTGCCTGTGTGGGAAGGGGCCTGTCTGGTAAAATATCCTTGAGAACAGATGTACTTGAAGTGATTTCAATTAACTAGAAAAGACTTCCTTCTTTATAAAATCCTTAATCTACCATGTGGGCAAATAAATCAAACATGAAGTAGGGAGAAGCTAGAAAAAAAGAGTGAAGAGGAAGTAGGCTTTAGTTACAGAAAACAATATATTATTTTGTGTAAAATCAATAATAGCACATTTAGTCTACTCATAGATCCCTGCGTTAAAATTAATGAAACTTTAACAGAATATTACATGCGCAAGGTTATCAAAGATAGACTATTAAATATTTTAAATTGGCACTTCCCTAAAAACTTTGTTAAATCATATTGGCTTGCTTCTTATGAAATTCAAGATTTTCTAGTTACTGTTAGGCTACCTTTCTATTATTTAAACTTTGGCTAGAACATATGGAGACACAAAGAAAATGCAAGGCCAGAGGGAGTAAAGAAAGAGCTAAATGATTTCAGATATTTAAACCATTACTAAAGGAAAGGTTATAGAGACTAAAGAAAGGGTAGACACTGCATAAAGAACAAGAAAGAAAGAAAAGACCACTGGAAAAAGTTCATATTGAATAAAGACATGTTTTAGCTTCTACATGTGATATACATCTCCGCTATCTGTCATACCATCAAAGAAAAACAAGGTCTTCCATCCATTATCCTATCCCAAACACAAGAGCTTTTTTAGAATGAAAAAATTGCCAACCTCTGCTCTTCCCTATAAATTTATATCTTAATTCAGGGGTCTCAAATTACATGGCCCACAGCCTAAATTTAGTCTGCCATTGGTTTTTACATTTTTAAATGGTTGGAAAAAATAGATGGAATACTAGCAATTCATAATATATAAAAATGATATGAAATTCAAATAGGAGTTTTCATCAATAAACTTTTATTGGATATGGCATGCTAATATGTTTATGTTAATTTTCTGTGGTTGCTTTTGCATTACCACAGCAGAGTTGAGTATGTGTCACAGAGACCTTATGGTTCACAGAGCATAAAATATTTGTAATCTGTCCTTTTGCAGAGAAGATGTGATAACCCTTGTTCCTATTCAACAAAGGACTTTGCCAGGAAGCAAAAACTAGCAACATGGCTAGTTTCACACTTTATAGGCCCATTCATCATTTCTTCCTTACCTAAAATTAATTCTCATTTGTATGTGCATCTTCTATTCTCTCCATAACATAATAAAATCTTATAGGGTAAGTTCTATGCCTCATATGTATTCTAGTTATCTTTTTCATCAACATTTCTGTAGCCCTTACAGTTCATACACCCTCAAATAGTATAAGTAGACATGTAAATAGCATATTTGGTGATAATAAAAACCATCCTTAATGATAAGAATTAATTTCTTCCTACTCTTAATTTCATCGTTGGTTTCTGGAGATAGTGTTCTCACAAGATGAGGCTGAATAAATGATGAATAAAATGAAAAATTTATTTTAACATACTTCATTCTCTTGTCATGCATGTGTTTAAATTTTTTTTTCCAAAAGCGAGTTGTTTTGTGTATGTTGCTATTTTCTAATACTTATTTCCTGAGTTGTGATGATACTTGTATTATCAAAGTAATTTAAAAGTATTAAGAAAAGTAGGAAATTATTAATTTACATGTCCAAAGACTTCTCTGTGGTCCCTTGCACTCTCAAATTAAACAAGAGTGAATGCACTAGGTAAGTTGAAAACTCATATTGATTCTTTAGAATAAATTGGTGAGATGTGAAGAAAAACACCTTTCCTAGGTTTTTGCACTGCAGGGCACATTGCTTTCAGTCCTTCACTGATCTAGGTGGTTGAGTGTGGCCAGCATGTCAAACTTAAGTTTTCAGGCCATTTTCATCCTTATGATGGGTAGCATTAGAGGAGAGTGTGGTTTTTCCCATAAATATTGTAAATGAAGGTATTAGAACATTAGCAATGCATGTGATGGCAGAGATAAAGAGTAGACTAGTATTTAAACAAGTTTCCCTTTACAGTTTTCTAAAAATACAAGTAAAGGCTTGAGCTTGGAATAGAACAAGTGACAGGAGGCAGAAAATTATGGCTTCATCCACACTAAAACCGTGGTTGTGGTGGCGGAATTTGGACCTAGCACTTAGCCACATGTGGGAGCATTTTCACTATAGCTTCCTGAATCTTGCACTTGTGCTGTCATGGACTAAAACAGGATATTGTACAAGCTGATAGATTTCTTGAAACACAACCAGAAATATAGAGAAATTACTTTTTTGAAATTACTTTTTCCCCCAGAGAATATTGAGTTTGAGACTACGTGTTCCAGAGGGAAAAACAGAAGTATATAGCAATGTGTGAGTTAACTAAATAGAAGTGGGAAAAAATGTCCTAGGGAAATTACTGGTTAAACTTTGTCTTTTCCTTAATCTGTTCTTATGTATATCTGGGTTTGAAAGCAATTGGAGACAATTCTGAAAAAAGGAGGCAAAGTCCAGGAAGGGATTTGTTCAAGGCTCCAGCACTTTTCTACCAATCAGGGTGTGATAATCTGGTGACTTGTGTACCTGGTCTTGGATAGGATTTAAACAATGCTTCAAAAGTAATATACACTATAAGCTGGTCTCAGTGAATGTTGTGAAATGAACAAACTTCAATATGAGAAGGTTGGAGCAAATAGATCACTAGGACACCTTCAAGTTTTAACATTTCCTGTGATTCATTCTCTCCCATTAGGACTGTGGGAAACATTAATTGCAATTGTCCATCTATATTGGAAAACACTACTGCAGAATACCATACCATTTGCTGAAACGAATTTTGAAGGTATCTACACAAAATATTACACCCTTTACCGTGATAACTAATCCAGTGACATATGTACCAATAAGGACTGAACAAAAGCCTGAGTAGAAGAATAAATATACATTCATTTTTCATGATAAAATAAAGAATGGATAGAACAGAAAACATAGGAAATATTATTCCATGAATGTGAGAAAAGGACCTTAAGCTGTGGTAAATTTATACCATTCACATTTTTAAAAAGCTGAGCAGTAGAGACATGTTTAAGCAAGGCATAAAAACATTTAGGAAGCCCTGCACTAAGACTCTTCACGGATTTAAAGCTCCATAGAGTATTAATTCCATGTGGAATGGTTTTACTTTTATTTTTTTTTTAATTTTACTTATTTATTTTGAGAGAGGGGGAGAGAGAGAAAGAGAATGAGAAAGAAAAAGAAAGAGAAAGAGAAAAAGAGAAAGAGAAAGAGCCTTGAGTACATGGCGGGGGGGTGGGGGGGAGCAGAGAAAGAGAGGATCCCAAGCAGGCTCCACACACAGTGCTCTAATTCTTGAACCATGAGATCATGACCTGAGCCAAAAGAGTTGGATGGATGCTTAACCGAATGTGCTACCCAGGTGCCCCAGTTTTACTTTTCTTAAAGAGAATGCTGAGAAGCATCATTGTGTGTTGGTCCCAGTAAGGTGCTACTGATTTCCTGCTCATACTTGCAAGCCTGGTAGGTGAGATTAAAACTTAGGCACACACAGAACTCTGGTTACTTTCAGAGTTTAAGATAATCAATAAAAAACTCAAAGTATATTAAGATTACATTTGACCCTTGAGCTGCACTTCTTGGATTTGACACTCCAAGGGCAAGGAGCTCTGGAGCACCTGGCTCCCTGAGGGTAACTTTTCCTTTTTGTTTTTTTTTTTTTAATTTTTAATCTTTTAATTTTTTAATTTTTTGCATATTTTATGTAGCAACCTTTGCTGAAATTCTTTATATGCCTTTTTAAAAAATATTCTTTTATCCTCTGGGGCACCTGGGAGGTTCAGTCAGTTAAGCACAGGCTCTTGATTTCAGCTCAGGTAATGGACTTTTGATTTAAAAAAAAGAAGAAATAGTTATTTACTTTGAGAGATAAAGAGAATGAGGGAGGAGCAGAGAGAGAGGGACAGAGAGAATCCCAAGCAGACTCCATACTGTCAGTACAAAGCCTGTTGTGAGGCTCTCTCTCATGAACTATGAGATCATAAACCTGAGCTGAAATCAAGAGTCCAACACTTAACCGACTGAGCCACCCAGGCTCCCCTATAAATAAATAAACTTTAAAAAAACTATTTTACCCTCATAATAGTCTATACGATAAGAATTACTCTAATTCTAAATGTTGTAGATAAGAAAATGAGATTTGGAAACAGGAGGTAATTTTTCCAGGGTCACAGTGGTAACAATGGGTTGGTCAGAAATTTTGATGCGCATTTCTTTTATCACTTTGTCCAAGTCTTTCACAACAATAACATTTTACTGAAGAACAGAGGACCTAGAAAGGCAGAATTCCAGGACTAAGGATGACTTTGGAGAGGTCAAATTCAACTTCCTCTTTTTTTTTTCTTTGAGCAATTTGAATTTGGTGAAATATTAAGTGACTTATTCAAGGTCAGTAGATGATGCAGAACTAGATCCCATATCTCCTGAATCCTGTGTACCCATCTGACTATATAAACTACTTGTATTTGCTTTCACAACAAAATATTTCTTCTGTCCACTGAGCATCTTTATTCTAATGTAGGTACCTTTAAAGATACTCAGTGCCTGCAGACCAAGTAATGCAATTTTATGAAATGTTTATGTAATGATTATATATATATGTTTAAAAATAATTACATAAGTTTTCAGTGAACCCTTCTTGCTGTTGTTACTGGCATAACAAAATTTTAATCTCCATGTAGCTTGTTAAGGAGGTATCATTATAAACTATATTACAAGCTATCCAAACACTTGAAACTAAATTGATTCCTATGCCCCTCAAATCACCAATCTTGAAACAAAATCAGAAACTTGGCAGGATGAGCTTAAATTCTTAAATGAAAAGACTCAAGCACTACAATCTGAACTACAGACCTCTAAAGCTCTCTCAGGAGTTTTAATTAAGAATAATGCTGTTCTCTTCAAGAAAGGGAGACACACTTTAAAACTTTATGGGGAAAAAAAAGCAATAGATCTTAAATCCATGTGAGAACTCAGAGAGAAATACTACATACTAATCCTATTGCTATAATTGAAGCTATTTTGAAGATTTAATTCTCACTCCTCCCTTTTTGCCAAAGGCTAATGCTTTTGCATGCCAATGATAAGGTTCAGTACCCACATGAGCTCAGAGATGTCTTCCTTGGGGCTTTAGGAAGCAATGTTGTAGATAAAGATAGAATTGCCTCTATTATATGAAGAGGAATTTTGTATGCAATATAAAATGCTTTTTTTCCCTTTTAATTATCCCTTTGCTTTTTATTCAAAGGTCTTTGAGACTTCTCCCAAAGAGGCGCTATTTTACCTTAGACAACCCTTTCCATTCTCATCCACTGTGATTGATTTGCCATACCACTGGAAATAAGAAAGAAAGAAAGAAAGAAAGAAAGAAAGAAAGAAAGAAAGAAAAAAATACAGAAGACCAGATCTCACTCATTGTACAAAATTTGCCCAGAGCTCTGCTGTTTATATCATGGGGTGTTAGGAAATATATGCTGGTATTTTTTTTTTTTAATTATTAGTAACATTTAAGATGGAAGGTACTTCATTTAAATAATCTGAATTTCTAGTTTTGTTCTTTAAAAATCAAAAGATCTAGTAATATTGGGACAGTATTTCCACATAGAAGTAGTAACTCCTACATTTAAGTGGTTTGTAATATCCCCAGTTCACCACATATCGCTGTCTTCCATTTTAACCAAATCATCTTCCATTGGTTCTATGGGCATCTGAGCTTTCCACTTCTTCAGTAAACTTTAGCATTTATGTATGTGATACTCATAGCTTTCACTATTTGCAAGCAAACTCAAGATCTAGGATATAAATCAATATTTCACTTTACTATGGACCCAAATTAATTTTATGTCTGCTGCAGGACAGTGTGCAGGAGCATGTCATTGAGTCAGAGAGTGGGCGTAGTTTCTTTCCATTTTATTCATCTCATCACACCTTTGTCTTTCTCAGCTCATTGAATAGTCAATAACATAATAAAACAAAAATAAACAAAAATAAATATCAAAACAATATTTTTACTTTGAAAAAAGACCCCAAGGAACAATTCAAATTCAATTCTCCCAGAAAACACGAAATAATGGTGAGAAAAAAATGATTGAGAAAACTGACGTTTTATACTGGGCTCATTAGTGGGCTAGATCCACACCATGATGAAACCACCATGGTCATTATTCGAAAACCTGAAAAAGCTGTTTTTATTATACTCCTGATGAATGTTACAACTGAAACAAAATGGTGCATCAAGAGAGAGAAGCCTTAAGTGGAAATTTAAACTTTACTTTACTTGGGATGTGAGTATAATGCCCAAGGAATATGTAACTCTCCTTAACAAAGTAGTATTAGAAAACTCCAATAGGTTGCAAAAATATTCACCAAATTACTGAGAGGCGAATGTGACTAATAAGATATTATGCAAGTAAAATTTAACTGAGAATTTTTAGGAAGTACTTTTTTGACGGACTCCTGGGTGGCTCATTTGGTTCAGCATCCCACTTTGTCTCAGGTCATGATCTCACAGCTGGTGGGTTCAAGCCCCCGTCGGTCTCTGTGCTGACAGCTCAGAGCCTGGAGCCTGCTTTGGATTCTATGTCTCCCTCTCTCTCTACTCCTCCCTCATTCATTCTCTCTCTCTCTCTCTCTCTCTCTCTCTCTCAAAAATAAATAAAAACATAATTTTTTTAAAAAAAGAAGTACTTTTTTGTATAACACATTTACTTATACCACAAATATTTATTGAATGACTGTTATATGCCGAGCATTCTCCTTGGTTTTATGACTCTCGCTGTCTAGTGGGGAAGATAGACATGAAACAGGTAATCACACATATATATCACATATATAAATTTCACTGAAGGATTTGTTGTTACCAAGGGTTGGGGGAAGAGTAGGGTGGAGAATAACTGTCAACGGGTATCGAGTTTCTTTTGGAGGATGAAGAGAATATTATAACATATGGTGATAATTATAGTGGTGATGATTGCACAACTCTGTGCATATACTAAGACCACTGAATTACACACTTTAAAAGGGTAAAATTTATGTCAATTACGTCTCAAGAAAAGGTGTGATTAGGCAAAAAAAAGATCATGCTTCTTCATGGCTCAAAACTCACCTTCCATTTTAGGAGAATATTGAAAGACATTTCTATAGCTTTTGAAGACCTAGATTTTATTTTATTTTTAAAAAGTGTTTATGTATTATTTTGAGAGAGAGAGAGAGAGAGAAAGAGAGAGAGAGAGAACACAAGTGGGGGAGGGGAAGAAAGAGAGACAGAGAGAGACAGAGATAGAGAATCCCAAGTAGGCTTTGCGCTGTCAGCACAGAGCCAGACATGGGACTCTATCCCAGAGACCATAAGACCACGAACTGAGCCAAAACCAAGAGTGGGGCACTTAACCAGTTGAGCTACCCAGGGGTCCCTAGAAGGACCTAGATTTTAAAGGACTATAACTCTTACCCCATTCACTGTCATTTCTATATCTCATTATCAATGCTCACTTACAGGTCATTTTGACGTTCTTTAACTGCCAAATTTAATTCTTGCCTTAGTGACTTCACCCTTTCTGTTCCTCTTCCTGGAAAGCTACTGCCCTGGATAATTTCATACTTCACTTGCTTTTTTTTGTTGAAATCTTTATTGGAATGGGAAAAATTAGAAGTGATTGTCCTGAACACAATATCTGAAATTGCCCAGTTTTCCACCAACCTCACTAATCCATTTGTATTATTTATATGCCCTTATTTTATAACCCTTAATACTTTTAATATTTTATATATAATTACTTAGTTATCATTTGTATTCCCAGTCTTTCTCTGTAGAATGAGATGAATCCTCTGTTTTATTTACCTATATGGCTTTAGCAGTTTTGAATGAGTTAATAAATGGAAAGAGAAGTGAATGAATTGATAAATGAATGAATTGAATAGGCTGAATATTAAGTATGATAATTAAAACTTAAACCTGAGTTTCCTCACATGTAAAATGTGAGTAATAGTATCCCATGTTTGGGGATATTTTATTATTGAATAAAATGTGTGCAGAATACCTGACCTTAACTCTCCTAAATGATAGGGGTCCAAAGTCAACTTTTTTCTGTATAATTATAAGGGATCTGAATTTTGTTATAACATCATGGACATGATCGCATAAAAGCACTAATAATTTGCTTTATATTTAAACCATCCATACTTAAATTCCAAGAAATGAAAGATATGAAAAAAAAAGAAAGAGAAAAGGCATTCAAGAAAATACTTTGAGATCTTGAAGGTGGATATTGTTAGTGATTTCTTGAATTGCCTCACTTAATGTCAAAAAAACCCTGGAGTAATTAGATTACTTGTCCCATAGTACTTACTAAAGGAAAGAATTATTCAGGCCTGCTAATTTATCCATAGAAATAATCTGCAGAAAGAAGACTCGAGTGCTGAAGCAATTTTATGCTTTCAACATCTAAAAGAGTGTTGCCCAAAGGAGGCCATAAAAGCTGAGGGTCTAAAAATTCTGTAACTTCTCTTGCTTTTCATTAAAATAATAACAATGGTACTGTGCTACATTTCTTCCCAAGAACTTTAAAAATATCTTGATTTTGAATAGAAGATTACCAAATGGGTCAGCATGGGAATATATGTTTTAAAGGGGTATCTGAACTCTCCTATCATTTATTCAGGTGAGGACTATATTGAAGAACAAAACAGTTTGATCTTATGTTTTCATGAAGATTGGAGTGTAATAAGGGATAGTAACAAGAAATAAACTAGCCAAAATATTTTTTTTTAAATAAGTATATATTTAAATGCGGTATATATTAGAAACAACTACATCTAGAGTCCAAGGAGAGAAAAATGGAAGTACTGCAGAAGAATTTAATTTCAGTTGTAATTAGGGACTATTTCTTTGAGGGAGTGAAATTTGGGCAAAGGCCTACAAATCTAGCTGGAGATAGCCAGGAAACATGAAGGTGTTATGAGTTGGAACCCAAAACAGAAAGAAACAGCATGAACACATTCCTGAGGGAAGAGCTCATCAAACATATTTGAAAATGTGTAGTGTGACTAAGAAATAGATCTGCAGTGGGCACATTTTCTAAGATGGGGCCGGAGGGACAGGCAAGGACCAGAATGTGTGCAAATTTTGTATTTTTCTAAAAAATGCATTCATGATGTTTTTTTCTTTCTTTTTTTTTTAATATCACTTTGGAGTTGTTGATGTTGTTTTTAATAGTATTATTAGAAGACTCAGCCAGTGTTGTATTTCAAGGATTATTTATGTTTTTTCTTTAGAAGGCTATTGCTTTATTCCCAGTAAGAGGAGAGTTGGTTTGAGCTACAGTGGTAGGGCAGTATAAATGGATAGAAGTGGAGATTTATTTCAGAGGTTAAACTGGCAGAATGTGGAAGCAGGGGAAAAACACTTAAAGTTATTTACTAAAAAAATGTGTATGGTGGAGGCTCTTGTGGTGTTAACACCAACTGCATTCCAGAAACACATTCCAAGCCTTTCATTTCAATCAAGTAGCACCATTCTTGTAGCTTTCTCAAAGATCTAAAATAATAATAATATTAATAATAATATATTCTCACTTATTGTACTCATGCTATAATTTGTAATATGTATGCTTTTTACCCATTATCTCAGTATATCTTTGAAGGAACAATTTGAAAAAAGTATCACTCTTTTCACAATTTTATAATGAAGATCAGGACTTAGATCACTTAACTTGCTCATAGACTTCCAGCTAATATGGGGCTACTCTAATCCACGTTTGTCTGACTTAAAAGTCACTAATGACCATAGTTGCCAACCTTAGTCAGCATAAACATCATATAAGGTGCTACTCAAAATAGATATTCTGAAATCGCAAACCCAGTTTTATGATTCTGTATATAAGTGATTTAGCCTAAGATTCCATATTTTCAATATCCACACCAAAAGGAATCTTTTTTAAAAATTTTTAAAAGTTTATTTATTTTTAAAGAGAGAGAGAGAGAGAGAGAGAGAGCACAACTGGGGAGGAGCAGAGAGAGGCAGAGAAACAAAATCCCAAGCAGTATCTGCACTGACAGCGCAAAAGCCAAGGCAGAGACTGAACCCAGGAACCATAAGATCAGACCTGAACCGAAATCAAGAGTCAGATGCCTAACTGACTGAGCCACCCAGGAGCCGCTCACGCCAAGAAGAATCTAATGAGGACCACACTTTCACACAGACTAACACATTTCTACCAGATTTTTTCGGAGCTATGTGGGTGTGTGAGGTACAAGTCTGCAATCCTACATTTCTGTAACACTCCAAATTTGACTTGGAAGGCTGCCTACTTTCTATCTCATTGGGACATTACAGCAAACACTTAGAGCCTATAAAACTAGTATTCTTAATACTCTAGCCTGCTGAAGTAAATCAGTGTCCTGGCACCTGGGAAGCCAGTATGGTGGTAAAACTTTCAGTATTCAGTGTTACTCTCATTGATTTTCCTACAAGGTATTTTTTTCTCCTGAGATGGAGCTAGTTGAAAAGCAATGGGAAGAAGACAAGCGAGATTCCAGGACTGTGTAGGAAAGAATATCTCTCAAATAATCAATAGCTACATGAAGTAGATATGAAATATAAATTCCATCTTGTAATACTATTGCCGGCACATTCTTCTGCTTTAAGACCTGTCCTAATTCTCACGTCCAGAGGCTCTCTTTATTGTAAATTGTGATAGAATCTAGTGTGATTGTAGTATACACTCATGTCAACAAGTACTCCGTTAGATGAAACTTTCCATTTGTTTGACATATAGGTAATAAAAATTGATGCTAGAAATAATAAATGATGTATAAAGTGTTCTTTCCCTGGAAACTATAATCAATAATATTCCAAAAGAATTGTATTCTCAGCTGGCAAGCCTGTTCTTAGCTTGTGCCACCCCATCATGTTTAAATCCATAAACTCAATCATTATTTTAATCATTAACACTTATTCTAGAAACTGTAACAGAGGACAAAAAAAAAAAAGACTGCTTAGTTTTCAAAATTATATTAATGTTTAAAATAACTTTTCTCAACATCTGGACCTTTTAAGACTTACTTATATGATTTTTTTCTACCTTTTATATTCCTTGGCATCTATCAAACTTAACACTCCTGCTGCTACAAACAATAATAATTCAAACAATAGCAGTATTATAAATGCATGTATTGCCAGACCACAAATTATCTTATTGAGAAAAATAAAGTGGAAACACTCCACAATAACTCATAAAAAGATATACCACATTAGATAAGAATTTTAAAACACTATTAGCTTCAACAGACAGCTGAAGAATGAAAATAAGATGCAACTGAGCCATCATACTACCAGACAGTAAATACTGCTTATCTTAGAGGAAAAAAGAACAACTTTTATAAAGGCAATCACTAAAGGAGTTAAGAACACAGACTAAAAAGTAAAATAAAACCAGATTCAAGTCCTCACTGTGCTATTCCCTGGTGGGATATACCTGGTAAAATGTATTTACCCTTCCTGAACTTTGATTTTGTTTTCTCTATATCTGAAGAAATATTGTTCCCCATTGGTTTTATTTAAAAAGTTATGTGAAGTAATGCAAACATTTCACAGGTAACACTCATTAGCAATGAGACAGGGAGTATGACTTTCAGGTTCTCAGAATAAATGAGTTTAAAATCTGTACTATCCTAGAATATGGGAAGATTCCTGAAAACTCTGAACCTCATTTTCTTCATCTATAAAAGGAGACAAATTATAGTATTAATTTCATAGAGTGGGTTTTGAGAAGTTTCTAAGTGGAACAGTGCCAGATTCAGTGTAAGGTTCTCAATCAAAATGTGCTGTTATTAGATATTCTGTTTTTTGAGAATGCAAATTTATGGTTACTGCTCACATTTCCCTATGTGTATTTTCTTTTAAAAGAAATTTTAATGTTTATTTATTTTTGAGAGAAAGACAGAGCATGAGCGGGGGAGGGCAGAGAAAGCGGGAGACACAGCATCCAAAGCAGGCTCCAGGCTCTGAGCTGTCAGCACAAAGCCCAACATGGGGCTCGAATTCACAAATGGTGAGACCATGATCTGAGCTGAAATCAGATGTCTTGCCAACTGAGCCACCCAGGCACCCATTATATGTATTTTCTACTTGCTGTTTCTTACTTTCTACTGTTACGTAAGCAAGTTTTAATCCCCACTGAGAAATAATTATAACTTGGACATATTCATTTTTCCAGAAGTGTGAGCTGACTTTGGGAATCTGAAAAAAAAGAAGTTAGGAAATTAGTTTTACTAAGACCAAAATGATATAAGGCATTGGAAGGGTCAATTTCAATGCTTTTTAGAATGTCTCTGACATTGCTTCTCCTTTTAGATTTCACTAAATGTACAATAATTGACTAAACTTACTAATAATAAAGCAAACCCTAATTGTAATCAAGCAAACCTTAATATATTATTATGTGAAAGCATGATATAGTAAATTTACTTTATTTATATTCCTAAATATTTTGCAAGGCTACTATCTGTTCATTGTGTGACTATCAAAGCAGCTCTATCATACACATCAGTCAAAATGGGCAAGGGGGTGGTAAACCATAGCGTCTATAATTGAGAGAAACATTTTTCAGAACAACTTGCTTTTTTTTACAGGTAAGACCTTGGAGAAATATAGTCTGAGGGGGATGCAAAGAACATTGCAGACTACTTCACTTTTGCTATCTAAAGTGCACATAATGCTGACAAAAATTCTGGCCTAGAAGATAAAAAACATTACAAAAACACCAAGAACATTGTTATCAGATAGGAAGAACAAGATAAACAAACAAACATACATACTCAGAAACAATGATATACAACAAGCATCCATATCACAACTCTGCATAACAAAACTAGAAGTATCAATAGTCTCTGAGAGACTCACTATAAATCCTCTGTGGAAGGAAGAATGCATTTATGGATGGTGCCCTTTGATAGGCAGTGAATGACATTTTATTTACATAACCCACAAAACCAAATACAGGTCTATCTTGAGCATTTATACAACTTGGCAAAATTTCAAGCTGGAGATGGCACTAGTTGTTGATGTTGTTCCCTTTCCTGCAGTTAGAAAAAAATGCAAAAAATTCTCAACCAATTTTAGTTTTAAGAGCGCTAGACTTGTAAAAACACTGTTATTATGAGAGAAAAGGTCACTGATTTTCTAAACACAGAGACTTAGCACCACCATAAAAGTGAATTCATTTTATTAAATGAATGATGAGCCAAGAAGGTCACAGTGCCTTGAAAAGAACAATAGCAGGTCATGAGCTTATAAATCTTGGAAGAACTTTCTTTCATTTAAGAGGCCCAGGATTATTATGCGATTTGGCAAAGTGTAAGAAGCAATAGGAGGTCATTCAGGCTGATAGAAGGTACCAATTAAAACTTCAAAAATATTGAGTGTAAAATTTTCCAAGTGTGGATCTGAAAATGTGTAAAAGGGCCAAAATATATAATTTATGTCATTTTGCAAAACACAACACAAAATCAAGCGATTAATGAAGGCATAATTATTCAATAACATAGGTGATTTTCCAACTATCATAAGAACGATCAATTCAAATTACTTTTACACTGCTTATTTGACACTCTGCTTATTTTTATTTATTTTCTAATTAGCTTGACTAATTATAACTTAAACCACTCAAGTTTCAGTTGAATAGAGATAATTGTGAATATTCCTTCAGTGTTATTAATTCATTTTCCTGTAAATGTTAGATTGTACCACCATAGTAGGGAATCACACCACTTCAGGATATCTCCATGGTATTTTATTATCAAATTCTCAGAAATTTGGGGGAGAGATAGATAGGTAGATAGATAGAACACAAAATATAACTCATTCTACTATAGTTCTTTGTCAATAAATCTCATTTCACAAAATACCTGATAAACTCTATAAAATACAGGGTAAACAATTTGCGCACTTAATTCATAGTATGTAGCATGATATTTGGAGCATACTATATACTAAAAATATGTGAATTAGTGAATGGGGATTGGTTTTTTAAATTATTTTATAGTTGCATAACATACTTCTCAGTGGAATTGAGCATAGTGATTGTTTTTGTTTCTACCAAATATATCAAAAACTTAATTTCCAATTTCAACTCTGACATATGAAGAGCTTGGAAGTCATCATGCCTGACCTTAAAAATAAAACAGGGGTGCCTGGGTGGCTTAGTGGTTAAGAATTTGACTCTTGGTTTCAGCTCAGGTCAGGATCTGATGGTTCCTGAGTTTGAATCCTGTGTGGGGCTCTCCACGGGCAATGTGGAGCATGCTTGGGATTCTCTCTCTCCCTCCCTCTCTGCTCCTTACCCCCTTGTGCTCTTTCTCTGTCTGTCTCTGTCTCTCTTTCAAAAATGAATAAACACTAAAAAATATATTTAAAAAATAAAAATAAATAAATAAATAAATAAATAAATAAAATTGAACGCACTAAATATCAATGAGTTTCAGAGAATTGAGACTGTAGGGCAAACTGCCACCTCTGGAGATGGATGAGTTCAGAGATAAAGGGGAGATGTGACCACTTGGAGCAAAGTGGCTAGATGCATAAACTATTAAGATATTTGACTGTTAATTTTGAGAAATTGCTGGAGTGTGATAAGCTACAGGGGGCCCTGGTCTTGGTGGAGCTCAAAACTTCTATACATTTAATGTCCAAAATCTCCACCAGGTTCTGGTGAGGAAGATTCAAAAAAGATCACTTTTTGTCTCTGGTAGGAAGAGAATAATCCTCCTGAAATATGTGTGGAGCATTTTCTGTGAGAAAGGCCTATTGTCTATGGAAAAAGCTTTTACTGGAGCCTCTGTCTTTACCCAAGAGGAGAAAAAGCTAAACCAGCAGAGAAACACATTGGGAGATACACAGACACGGCCCCCGGAAGATTAGGTTTCAGTAATAAAATTATAGAACATGTTCCTTCCCTCACATGTTGCTGTCAAACAAACAGGGCTCCACTATAATGATAGTGGATTATAGCTGCACGTGCTGAAATATGCAGTCTGTCTCACAGGAGGCGTACTTAAGGAAAGGAGGCAAGAAATTCCCCTAAAAAGGATTTGAATTCCCTGAAACTTGTGTACGGGGAAGAAAAGCTTCCTTCCAATCTCTTAGGTTGTGTGTCTGGCCTAAGAATTAAACTGACATAAAGCAATTAGCAGGAGTAAGCATACATATTTATTTAACATTTTTGTGTGTGTATAGCAGTCTTCATAAGAGAAATGGAGACCCAAAGAAGCTGTTAGGCTCAGAAGATTACATACCTCTTAATACAAAAAAAAACAGAGGCAGTGGGGATGTGACAAAACAAAGGGGGGTGGGCTACGGGGAGTCAATTGTGGCACAGTGATTGATAAATATACAGGGGGAAGTAATGGAGGCTGAGGGTTATTTTAGTAGACTAGTTTGTATAGGTTCATTTCAGCATCAACTCAGGGTCTCTGGTGATCAGGGTGCTCTGTATTTTGTACAGGGAAAGCATGTTTCTCATGGGGCGTTTTTGACCTGCTTTTAGGTAGAAAGGGGGAGGAGAGAGAGCCCTTCCTGAACTGGCTCTTTCTCAAGTGCCTTCAGCTCGAAATAATCAGTATCCTGAAGCAGCATGTTTTAGGGTGGCATACTATGAACCATGTCACCTGTAACTACAATAAACATAAACATAGGCCAACCCCTAGCTAGATTATCATAAACCCTCACAGTAAAGGACTTTTAACTTCAGTTCTTATTATTCAATGCAAAATGTCTGCCTTACAAAAAATTGCAAGTCATGCTAAATGGCAAAGAAAAAAAAAAAAAAAAAAAGAAAGAGTCTGGGAAAGAAAAGCATGTATCAGAACCAGACTCAGATATACTAGTGACATTGGCAATATAAGGTAGAGAACTTAAAATAGCTATGATTCATGTGTTAAGGGTCCTAACAGAAAAAGTAGACAATACAAAGGAACAGAGGGATAAAGTAAGCAGAGAGACAGAAACTCTGAGGAAGAATCAAAAGGAAATGCTAGAAATCAAAAACACTGTAACAGAAATGAAGAACCCCTGTGATGGATTCATTGGTAGACTGGACACAGTTGACTGAAGCATGAGTGAGCTAAATTATAAGTCAATAGAAACTTTACAAACTGAAATGAAAAGAGGCAAAAGAAGGGGAAAAGAAAAAGCCCAGAATATTCAAAAACTCTGGGGCAAACCCAAATTGTATAATGTATATGTAATTGGAACACTGGACGGAGAAGAAAGAGAGAACAGAGTAGAAGAAATATTTGAAGTCATAACAGCTGATGACATTCCAAAATGAAGGGTAGATAGCAAAATACTGATCCTGGAAGATCAGAGGCCATCAAGGATATAAATGCCAAAACAAGTCTGTACCATGGAATGCCATATTCAAACTGCAAAAACAGCTACCAAGATACACAGAAAATCTAGAAATAAGATTCAGGTAAAAAACAAAAAATCCCATCTTACCCATAGAGGAAAAAGGATAATCTGTATCTATATCCATGTAGATATAGGTATATATTATACATAGAGGGAGAAAGAAAGAGACACAGAGAGACACAGAAAGGCAGACACACACAGAGATAGACATACACATGCACACACACACAAATAGAGAGACAGAGAGACAGAGGGAAAGAGTGAATTGGATTCCTAGATTTTCTGGAGGCTGATTACCTCAATCATTCGGTATAACAACTGGGACCTGAGTCTTGGCAGCCAATATAACTCCTGTGATGCTTCAGGAAACAAATGAATAATTATTTGTTTTTAAAAGGAAGAATAGTATCTGAACATCTAATAACCATATGGCAAAGGGCTAAGAATTTTAAATTTAGAAGATTTACATGTTGAAAATTTTGACACTTAGAAAATAATATTTCTAAAAGGTTTCAATAGTCTAGATGTGAAATATATCTACCCTAAAAATATCTAAACTTTTATAATCACAAAAAATCCCTAAAAGGAAATTTGTATTTAAAATTATGTTTTGTGAATGGAGCTTAGCAAGGAGTCTTAGCAAGCTCCCAACTTATTATATTTGTTAGCATCAAGCCAATCACTTTCTCTCAGTGTAACAGAAAGGTTTGATAGATGAATCAGAGAAGGCTAGGAAACAAAGGGAAAATGTCTGTATTATACAAAGGCATTTAGGTAATTTAAATCCAACTCTAAAGCTACCCATGATAAAAGGTAAATAATGATACCTCTTACAAAACCGAAGCTTTTAAAGCAGTTATAGACAAAACTTCAGGGGTGTGTTTGTTTCTATTGTCTCTATGCCTTTTCACCCACAGACAAATTGGATGTGGGTTCTGTATCTGATATACTCTGAATCCTAGTTACTTTACAGAATGACTTGGATTTTTTTTTCCTTTCAATAGTTGAACAGTGAAGACAATAAGAGGGATGACCTGGAACTCCTATCTGGAGTCTGAGCTAAAGCTCAAAAAGGGAAAAATATAGACTTGTATATTTTGTAGCAGTACTGTAATTTATAGATATGTTTGATGTGACAATACACAGAATATGTACATTGTGTGGAAGAGGGAAAAATGAATTAATGAGCTTTTCAAAAAATTATCTTAGGTATCACTAATTTAGTAGTCTCTATGTAGCAGGCACGTTTTAAAATGATTTACAAATATTTAAATATTTGTTTTAAGATAACCATAGGAGATATTATTATTATTACTATTAATTATCTAATTCCACTATTATTTTTATTTTACTCAGTAGGCAATTCAAGTACAAAGAATAAATACAGATATAGAAGACAGATACAGTAGGTAACTTTAGGTCACATTACTCCTCATCTATGAAGTTAAGAGACTTCACACAACAGTCTGATTCCAGAGTTTGTACCCTTAACCACCAATCTATGCTACCTCTGTGGAGAGTTATATTAAAGCAGGACAAGATACAAGTAACAAATAAAGAAAAAAGAATGGTAAATGTTACCCCTATCACAGAAGTGTCCAGCAAGCCTGGCGTATAAAATATAATTTTGAAAAAAACTATCTATATCTATTGTAATATGGATGAAATATTCCAAGAACATTCTAAATGAAAACATTCTAATGTTTTCTAATGGGAAAACTAAAGATAAATATGAAATAACTTAAAGCTTTTATAAACATATTAAATAAAACATTTTACATTGAAATTATGTTTTGATTGTGTGGGAAAAATACATCATTAAAATTTACCAATATAGTATTGAATATGGTGGATGTTTTAAAAACTTCCCAAAGGATAGAATGAACAGTTAACAAAGTAGTGAATAAAATGAAAGCTCATATCTACCTGGTATTCTTGCTACTAGAACATTGTTCTCCCTTTAAAATCAATGGAGATCTCATTCTTTACTGAGAAAATAAAATCCTGAGGAATAATTCACCCCATTTTAAATAGACCCTAGAAACATTTTTTAAAGCAATAGCATCTTTATTTCATGGTTGGCCTTTAAAAATGCATGATTCATCATTCATATGCTATCCCGTGAAGCAAGCCTAAAGGGCATTCTGGTAGTCAAGAATTAGCCCCTCAGTATTTATTTTAATTGATTAAAATACTCATTTTTGTAACTTAAGGGGGGGTCTGAGGGCATTAGTCTATGTTTTAAAATTCTCCTTCCTCTAATAAGAATCAAAATCTTTAATGAATAGCAAAGTTCAAGCCTACTGGCACATCCCATTTTACAAAGTTTAAAATCCAACATATTATGAGGCCTGTGCTATAAGCTAGTTCATTTACACAGTGTGTAACATACATTGCTGTCTTAACTGAGCGTGAGATGATGAAATATTGTAGGGTTTTTATCTTATTTATTTTTTTTATTTTACAGTTTTAAGCCCTAGAATGTTCATTCATGATATGTGATTTATTTCAGTATCTTTCTGTGTTCATCCAACTCTTAAAATGTAACTTCATAGAAAGTTTACTTTTTAATTTTTTTTTAATTTTTTTTAACGTTTATTTATTTTTGAGACAGAGGGAGACAGAGCATGAACAGGGGAGGGGCAGAGAGAGAGGGAGACACAGAATCTGAAACAGGCTCCAGGCTCTGAGCTGTCAGCACAGAGCCCAATGCGGGGCTCGAACTCATGGACCGCGAGATCATGACCTGAGCTGAAGTCGGACGCTTAGCCGACTGAGCCACCCAGGCGTCCCAAGTTTACTTTTTTAAAATCATAGTCTGATATTCAATTTTCAGCTTCCCCTAAATATTTTCAAGGCCATTTATCCTTCATTTGAATAGTCTCACTACTGCTAATTACCTCTTCATCTAGATGCCCTAAGCTTGAGAATACCCTTTAACATGCTAAGTGTATAAAAGATACAGTGTGACTTGTGAGGGGTATAGTGGAAATATTGTATCATTGAACCTGGACACAAACTGCTGTTTCCATAGCTGCCATGTGGGTTCACTTCCTAATTCATTTGGTACAGATATATTTATCATTACCTACTATGATACAGTCCAGACATTGTTCCCATAGCATGAAGGAGTCAGCAGTGATAAGGGGAAAGAAAAATCCCTGTCCTCATTAGGGCTTCATTTAGGGCGATATTATATTTTGTATATGGAATGCTACCAAACAACTTTCTTTAATTTGAAAATCACTTCGTTAAAATTCATAAACAATACTTCTACTTTCTCTTTCAGAAAGGAGATTCAACCCTTTCAAGATATAAGCTTAAAATATGTGTAGAATTACATAAATGAAAGAAAATGTAAATTATTTTTGAAAAAATAAATCAATGTCTTTGTCTTCCTCAGCTATATTTGCTTCTTTTACTATGGATCATTTAAGTAGTGTGGTTGTTAAATAGAAAATGCAAATACTTGTTTTTCAACTTGCCTTCCTGTCCACTTTATTCCATTCTTGTAAAGTTAAATCATCTACAGCTCAGATGTTAGGTAATCTTTAGGATAAACAAAGGAATATAGTAATAAGAAAATTAAAATGAAAAACTAGAGCAATCGATTCCATAGCAGTCAGCATTTGATAACTTTGTATATATAGATGTGTGTGGAAAATAAGTTACAATAGATGCTTAAAAGATCATGAATTCATTATTAAAAGATTCATTTAAACTCATATTTTAAATTTTTACAGGTTACGCCAGACATTGTCATAATGAATTCACCCTGAAACACACCATCACCCTCAAGTTTATCACAAATTAACAGAAATAGACAAACATTAGTGAGGCAAATCTTGTTATGAAACTGCTGGCTTACAGACACAGTATCATGATGATGACACACAGACTGGCTCTGTCAGTAGGCAAACGACAGCATAATTAGATTCTATGTCTCACAGGAGAATCTAGAAAGTGTCCACACGAGAGTCATTTTCTTCATCTACTCTGCTGTCAAAGAACAAAAAGTGACTTTTATAAAAAGAAGCTGTATTAGATATATACAAACTGTTTTTAAGTTTTGATTTTTAGAATAAATATGTGCATCTAATTATTCCATGGCCTATACTAATTAATTTCAAAATTGACACATCCATTTGGTGTACAGACCCAGAATCTGCAAGCACGCATTCTAAGTAGAGTGAAAACACAAACACAAATCTTTTAGTACTCCATCCCTGTAAATGTGTTTGACAATGACCACAGTTAGCCAACATATTTGATACATACACGAACTGTTCCTATAATTGTTATAATATTGTGTCTGATTTTGGAAAGTATGCATAAAACTCCTACCTGAACATACTTTTATTTATGTGAAAAATTAAATCAGTTAGATATTCTGAAGGTTCACGAAAGCATGAAGATTGGCAACTGAATTTTGACTTTGTATTGAAGAGGGACTCTTAGTCTTTTACCTTCTCATCTGCATTTAATTACATAATTATATTTCTTTCTAACTGAAATTTGCAGAGATAACTGGACACAGCCTATTTGTAACTGTTCTTAAAATAAAAACTTTTCTGAATTAAACTTTGCCACCTATATCTTTGAAATTGTATCAGATGACACAGGAGAATACTTTAAATGCTTTGATCAGAAATTCTGTGTCTCACATTAGAAATGAACACCTTAAGGAATATTACAAATTTATATCAAAATTAATGTTACAGCTATGAAAAGTATATATTTATTTATGCAGGCATCTATAATGAATGTGCTGGCCATATTTATTTTATTAGATTGAATTTAGCCTGATATTCTTGGAAATCTTGACACTGCCATCAACATTCAGTGAATTCCTCAACCTTAAACATGTTTCTTTTATCTCCGCACAATTCTATTCCATATTACAAAATAACGTACATGAGTTTAATTTTACAAATAGAGGGAGACAATTTTAAAGTCAATTTACTTGTGTCAATTGTTTTTTCAAGTTATTGTTTTGTTATGATTTTATTATAAAAGTCAAGGTTAAACAAATTATAGAACTTCTCATTAAAGATAAAACCCTTTAGAGGGGCGCCTGAGTGGCTCAGTCGGTTAAGCGTCTGACTTCAGCTCAGGTCATGATCTCACAGCTTATGAGTTCGAGCCCCGCGTCGGGCTCTGTGCTGACAGCTCAGAGCCTGGAGCCTACTTTAGATTCTGTGTTCCCTCTCTCTCTGCCCCGTCCCTGCTCATGCTCTGTCGCTCTGTCTCTCTGTCTCTGTCTCTCATGTCTCTCTGTCTCTCAATAGTAAATAAATGTTAAAAAAAAAATTAAAAAAAAAAACTCTTTAGAAAGATGTGTGTCCAATAGATTAATTTGAAAGAATTTACTAGATTTTGTGTGAAAATTAATACTCAAATAATTTGTTTAAGTTAGTGCATAATTTCAAATGACTAATATTATGTTCTAAAGAAAAGAGATGTGTTTGTGTGTGGGTGAGTGGGTGTTAGTTTATATGAGGCAGCTAGTAGTTAATATGCACATAGTGGTTATGGGTAATATTTGTATAATGATACACATGATAACATCATCAGTTTATTGGCATAATGTCACATAATAAACAATTGGTATGTGCTGATTCTAATCTTCATAATAATCATACAAGTTAAGTATTTTTTACTTTCATTTTGCAGTTAAGAAAAATATGTCTCAATTCTGCGCTGTCAGCGTGGAGCCTGCTTGGGATTGCCTCTCTCCCCCTCTGTGTCCCCTTCCCTGCTTGCATGCTCTTTATCTTTTGAAATAAATAAACATTAAAAAAGTTAACTTATTTTCCATTATACCACACTAGTCCTAGTGGGGGTTTTATTATGTGACTTTAGCTAATTATATCTATCTATCTATCTATCTATCTATCTATCCATCTATCTATCATCTATTCTGAGGTCCTCTATTCTCATTTGTATAAGAGGGATAATAATTTTATGTAGATTAAATAGTTATATAAAGATTAAGTGAGATACCATATAGAATTTCTAGCATGCAGTAGAGAATATATGTATTAGAGAAGAAATACCTATACCTTACTTTGTATGTATGGATATGTATGTACATATATAAATGTGATATATATATGTGATATACACACACACACACACACACACACACACACACAAACACACACACACTCAGAGAGAAAATGAAAGACTGAGAGGGAAGCATATTTAGATTGATTCTAACAAGAATTTACAAATACATTATGAACTATAGTTTCTGCAAATGCAGGATAAGTTGAGATCTCAAATAAAACCTGTTCTAAAGCACTTTTACTTTTCCAGATATTCTACATTTTTTCTTTTAATTGTAGCCTTCCCAAAAGTTTAGCCTTCTAAAATTGCAACATTATAGAATGTTTCTATTCTATTCCTAATTCAAGAGGAATCATGAAGTGAATTACAGACATATTCACTTCATAAAGAAGTTTTCATCTTTAAATGGACACATAAAATTATGGAAAATGACATTGCAAGGAATCTAATAGAGTTATTTTCTCTTCTGGCTGTTTTAATAACTGTAGTCCAATATTACATTTTGATTATGTTTTGTTAAATGATTATTATGTCCTTAAGAAAATTTAATCATGTTTTGCACATTTTTTTTTCTCTTCTAACTACATTCTGTGATTTTCTTTTCCTCATGTAAATACATGCTTTTCTAATGCTAATCCTACTTGAATTTTAAATAACATGCCTGAATAGTATAACACAATTTCTTATTTTAACTTTTGAATAAAATTAAAAGCAAACACCTGAGTAAATAAATGAGATGTATTTACTTATTTATATATTGGTTTCTTCCATGTATTATTTTAAGCATCTTATATAGGTACACCTGCTTTTTGAAAGTTACCATTATGCCATGTTGCTTTTACAAAAGACCTACCTACATTAGTACCTGTTTTCATTAACCGAAAAAAATACAAAGAAGATTTTTGCTTTTACAAAAATAAATAAATAAATAAATAAATAAGAAAGTGAAAATAGCATTCAGCGTTTGTTTTTGCAGGGAAACTTTGTAGAGGCAGCACACATCCCTGGACCAACGAGAGTGGCGCCACCAAGCTCCTTCCTTGGGAACTACACTCAGCACCTCATCATCAATCTGCCATAGCCTTCAACTGTACCTGTGTGCCTTATTTTGATACATTTTGTGCATCTATTAGCAGATATCAGAAAAGCCTGAGAGGTTGTTATTTTGACTCTTGAAACACTCAAAAGTTTTTTCATATAAGTTAATGGTAATTGCTTCTTTGCTTTGCACCATTTCCACTTATGAAAGTTTTTATAGGAATATTCTACTTTCAGACCATGAGAGAAACCTGTAATAGGAATTTGTGATAAAAGACCCTAGGCTTATTCAGAATATTCTACTTTCAGACCATGAGAGAAACCTGTAATAGGAATTTGTGATAAAAGACCCTAGGCTTATTCAGATCATAGAATTCATATATATTTAGTTGATTAATGAAATGTATTTCATGTGTAGTCATATGCACATGTGAGTTTATGAACTATCCTGCTTTGATTATTTATGTACAATGTGCTAGCTTTGATCCATATCATTTCTTTTTTTAGTAAATGCTTGACATTGCTAAATTTGGGGTAGTTGCCTTAATTTAATTTTTAGAATTTATATTGTAAATCAAAACCTTTAATATCAAAATTTTACTGATTACTATATGAGTTAAACTTAATGTTAATCATTTAAAACAACCCATCATAATGCACATAAGTCAAAATAGAATTGATGATTCAATTCTGTAACAATAGCTATAATGGCCACAATTGCCTCTCCTGAGAGATAAGACTCAGTAGAACATCTTTAAGACAATATTTTTATCATGAGATTTTTATTTTGCCATGCTATCATTTATTACATCCATTAATCAAATGTTTTATTTAAAGTTAAATTACTCAGATTGTCCAGATCACTTTGGGGACAACAATAAACATCTTAATACATTCATTTAATGTTTCATTTCTTTGTGAATATTAATATTTATACAAATCTATTATAAACACAAAAGTATGTAGATACATTTCAAGTAATGTTAATGTTCATTTTTTGTACAATATTTTATTATCATAGAACTTTCTAATTGTAGTATAAGTTGAGTGTATAATAGATCAAAGAAAATCTTAGTGAATTTTATAATTCACTTGACATAAGCATGTTTGGAAAAATAAAATAAATTACTATTTTATTTAAGTAATTTTTAAAAAAGTATTTCCATAATTTAAGCTCCTGTGTTAATAATTAATCTGACATAGTAAGATGATAATTCATAGAATGAAGACAGTCCCTCAATATCTTTGTGTTCCTTTCCCAGATATACTTTGAATATTATTATATACTGGCGAACATAGTTGCCTATTAGTTTCAGTTCTTAAATTATAAAAATTTTGTTATTTTAATTCTGTGAAAACCTTGAAACTCCATAATAATATGCAATGTTTAGACTCAATCTATGCAGAGTCAAATTAGGTTTATATTTGTATGTGCATAAATAATTGTTCTTAGCCATATTTAAGAGTTTGAAGTACTGTTTTTACTAATAAAATAAGAGATTCCTGTGTTAAATGCAAAAATGGACCAACAACAATTATATATATATGCTAATACTAATGTATATTTATTAGTATATATTATATAATGAGAGAAATTTTTCTTTTGTGTATATTAATATTTATACCATGTTTTACTTTTGGAATATTTCACAAACTGAAGTGGACATCAATGCCAAAACCACATTATTGTACCTAATTTAAAGATGAAAATAAGGACATATGAAGTAGAAAGAATAAGAAAGTGAACCAATTCAGGACAAAATCTGACTCATCCCGTTTATATCTCAACAACTTTTGTGAGTCTTCACATATTCAACAGTAAATTAATCATATGTGGAGATTCACTGTTTGAAAAGAAAAAAAAAGGAGGAGTCTTTGATGGATGCTGTAGGCATTTCTATATTTTCCTTTGTTCTCAAACCTTGTATGACCATTTATTTGGGGTGTTTTTCTTTTCTGAATCTAATTACACTCACTTTCTGTATCTTTCATTTAGTAACTCAGATCCCCTGAAAGACCAGAAAAGGGGAAAAGTAGCAACAGTTTGGGAATCCTGACAGTGTGATCAGCATGTTGCGTGACCATAGCCATGTTGCAGGATTTCCTGAGGAAATGTTACAGGATACTGGTAGGGATAGAGAGACTAGCAGGGGGAAAGGCAGTCTATCCAGGTGAGATGGAGCAGAGTATTATTGAAGAACATGGCGTCTGTATTCAGACAGCTGGATTTGAATCTTTACCACTTAACACTTTTTTTTTCTTTTAAATGTTTATTTTTGAGAGAGGGAGAGAGAATGTGTGAGAGAGAGCAAGCGCACATAAACAGGGGAGGGGCAGAGGGGCAGAGAGAGAGGGGAACCCAGGATCTGAAGTGGGTTCTGTACTGACAGCAGAGAGCCAGATGGGAAGCTCAAACTCACGAACCTGTGAGATTATAGAAGTGTTCTATTAAGGGTTCTAAATTAGTGCTGTTGTAAAGCTTGACTAAATTATGCTATTTCTCATTTATGTTTTCCTTTATATCAAGCTACGAACTCTTATTTATATCCTGTGTTCTTATTCAATTTGATTGAATTATGAACTTAAATATATCCTTAAACACTGGATAGCATGTGGCTTCGATAGCATATTTCTAGGTAGGAGATTAAGTACTACTTGGTGATATAAGTTACTGCAGGAAAAAATCAGAGTGAAAATAATTGGAGGGAAAAAAGCAATTAACTGAAGTTCTTAATCCTTAACAGATAATTTCAGGAATGTGAAACTTATTTCTCTTTCATCTAGTAGTTTAGAGGTGAGAGGTTTGGTGTAGGTCATCCATGAACTCATCCAGGCACTCTGGTTCCTTCTATCATGTCACTTCCACCATCTTATACCTATTGTCCTCATCCACGGGCTTGAAGTAGTCTTACCGGTACCACATTTACATTTTGAGTGAAGAACAAGCAATTTCTTTTTAAAGCATATGGCCCAGAATTTGCACCCATTCCTTCAGATCACATTCCCCTGGTTGGAACTTAGACTCAAGTTCATCACTATCTGGAAGGAAAATGTTATATAACTAGATGTCTATGAGTCAGTTCCAAGGAGGGAAGTGAGAATAGATACTGGAGCGTATTATGTCATTTTACAACCCAACTAATGCTCTTAGAATCATTAAAATGATGCTGCCTACTTCAAATTAGTATCTGAGATTATAGTCAGGTAGCAGAAACTGAGGAGTGAAGTGAAAATGCAATGGAGATGGGAAGGTGGTAACAGTAATATTTGGCGTGTTTACTATTTCCATTAGCTTTTCTAAACTGTTTTCATAAAATCTTTATCCACTCATGAACTGCTATTTTCTCAGCATTCAATTGTTTTAAGCTGTGCCACAAAAGTGGTTTCTAGAGTTTTGAAGTATGTCAAGCGAAATAGTTCAGGGGAACTTTGGACTTATTTTTATAGTTCTTTCAGCTTCAAAGAACAAAAGCTACTCAACCTACCACAATGGACTGAGTTCCATTATTATATGCCACAAATTCACCAGCATCAAGACCATCTGGGTTTCATGGGAATATCAAGGTTAGCTGTAATAAGGTGTCAAGGAATCTTTTCTTTTTTTCTTTGTCCTCATGCCTTCTTTTTTTAGTTAAACAACTTCTTACCTGTGTTCCATCCTCTGTCTATAGCCTTCACTCTACTGATGACTAGTAGTTTTATACACAGCCATAGCTCTTAAGGGTTTTTTTTGTTGTTTTTTTTTTTTGTTTTGTTTTGTTTTTGAGAGACAGAGAGATAGTGGGGAGAGGTCTAGAGAGAGCAGGGGAGGGGCACGGAGACAGGGAGGGAGAGAGATTCCCAAGCAGGCTCCAAGCCCCCCCCCGGGACTTGATCCCACCATTGCAAGATCATGAGCTAAGTCAATATCGAGTTGGACGCTTAACTGACTGAGTCACTCCATAGCTCTTAGTTTTAAGCTCAGTGCTCTTTGTCAAAATCCCATATTTTCCATGTCTTTTAATTTAAAATTTTAAGGGAAAATATGATTAGTTTGTAGTCTTTAGGTACTGTGGGACTATTTATTACAAGCACTATGACCAGAGAAAGATCATTCAAAATACTTATGAACAGGTAAGAGTATTTTAGTGGATTTTTATCATCCTGCCATAAATATACTTTGTACATCTGCTTTTAGGTAATTTGTTAATTGTACCTGCCTACTTGATTTAAGTTTTTACAAGAAAAACTCTAGACTCACTTTCTTTATCTGAAGGGATTCATATGCTATATTTTTCAAAACTTTTTTTTATATGCATTTAAAGAAATATGGGTAGGGAAAAAATAACACATTGAATTAAACCTATAAACTGTACGTCTTTTATGATGTGTATATGTGTTCATACACCAGTTTTTCTTCATTGAAAAAACTTATCAATTATGTAGGAACACACAGCTTTAGGCATTTTTAATCAAAGCAAGAGTATTGTTATAAACACAATTGTTTAAATTGTTATAAAGACAATTGTTATAAACACAGACAAAGTTCATATGAAAAAAATAACACTGAACTCTTGTAGTTTCTTCTGGAAATTTGTCTTAAGTTACTTGAAATATTTTCCAAAATGTATATTAAATTTTGCTTATTTACTCTTTCATAGCTTGAATTACATACATGATACAGAAAAACATCTTTGTGTATAGTGCTTATGTATTCTGTACCACAGTGCCCATTGATGATGTCAATAAATAGATTTTATATAAAATTCCTTTGTATGAGATGAGACCAAATACTTTATATTGTATTTCCAAACTATCTAGACAGAAAAAGCAAAACTCTGAATATATTCAATAATATTGATAATTTAGGTCAAATATTTTTCTATTGTAGACAACAACAACAACAACAACAACAACCAGTTTTATAGCCCTCTTCCAAAATTTTTATGATAAATTTGAAAGTTAATTTTTTTTCTTATTCTTTGTTTTAGCCACAATGTCTAACATGGTACTTTACACATTGTTGGGGCTAAATGATTTGAAAAATTTTTACCATGGATTTCAAGTGAGTAAAAAATTCAATTTATAATACAATTTATTGCACACACCAAATTTGATACTTTCTGGAATTATGTTTTTCAAAAGATAATAATTTGAAGTAGAATGGTTGTATGTATCTGAATTTTTCAAAGTAAAATATGTCAGGTATTACAAATATTATAAAATAAAGGAAAACTCCAGTAGATAAAATGGTCATTGGAGTAGTATACATGAAAATTCATTAATTAGCTTCAAGTTATTCACAAAATCTATATTAGAAACCAACTAGGGTTGCCTGGGTGGCTCAGTTGGTTAAGCATCCAACTTCAGCTCAGGTCATGATCTCAGGGTTCATGAATTTGAGCCCCCCCATTGGGCTCTGTGCTGACTGCTCAGAGCTTGGAGCCTGCTTTAGATTCTATGTGTGTCTCTCTGTGCTCCCCGCCCCCCCCCCCCACACTGCTCACACTCTGTCTCTCTTTCTCTCCCAAAAAAAAGAAACATTAAAAAATAATTTAAAAAAGAAATCAGTTGTATGTCAGTTACTACTTTAGCTGCTAGACAGCCAGATGGAATAGCTGCATAGGGTGTGGCACGGGAAAGGACTGGGAACCACCATTCCCTCTCCAGGCTCCCAGACTCCCAGCACCTCCAAATGTTCACCAACCTGGAAGCTCTCCAACCTTTTGGGGTTATATAAAGTCTTCATTTCATAGGCATGGTTGATTAATTGTTGACCATTGATGATTGATTCAACTTCCAGCTTCTTTCTCCTCCCCAGAGGTCAGGGGTGAGTCTGGAAGTTCTAACCTTCTAACCCTCTAATCATCTGCCACCAGCCCCCATCCTTTAAGGTGCTTTCCAAAAGCCACCTCATTAACATAATGAAAGACACCTTGGGTCTTTCTCAGCACTTAGGGAATTCCAAGGATTTTGAGAGCTGTGAGCCAGGAACTGCGGATGAAGAGCTAATATAGATGAGAAATGTATTTTGGTAGTTTGAATAATCAATTATATATGTTTCTTGTAAATCACAACGTGGCAACAGCCAAAGTTCTGAAGGAATGTGAGGTTTATTCAGATGATTAACATATTGTACAAATAAATTGGGTTTCAGAAATGTCCTGAATCAAAGTATTATCTTATGTTTCTGGGAAAATTTTTTCTAGAATGAGAGTTAAGATGTTTACATCAAGTGGTCGAAATTTCAGTCATAATATGATCAGATGCAGAGATAGTTTCAGTTTTTAGCAGGAAGAGCCTGTTTTAGCAGACAGATTGACAGTAAGTGCAGGGACATAAAAGTAAATAAAGCACATTACAGCAGCACAAAAGTTCTGTTTCTAATGCTAAGTAGGGCCATATATACAAAACCCTGTACTATTTTGAACGCCTATGTGGCCTGTCCTGAGTCTTTCTTGTCCAGAAAATGGCTCTAGTTCTCAGTATAATGCCCTACTGAAGAAACATCTTGCCAAATGGTAAAAAAAAAACACAGAATGTATCACCTATTGCCCTCTTAAAACACTTTTTTTTCCTTTGGTATTATAAATCTTTTCTCTTCTATCATCATGAAGTAAACTGATGTGATTGGCAAAAGACAATTCCAGATTCCCAGGCAAAAGCATAGTTCATAGGCCTTTCTTTGTTCTCTAGCTACTAGAGAAGAGTTGGCAACACAAATTTTAAGTGGCAGTGAACACTGACCAGAAGGGATGATGATTTGAATGACCGACTTCAGAATGCAAAGAATGAGAGTGAAAGAAAACAAACAAGTAGCAACAATAATCAAGGCCAAGAGAGTGCATCTGATTTACCAAAGAAGTCTTTGGAGTTTCTATAGTCAGGACATTTCTAAATTCCTTTCCATGGTTATAACTTAGTGTTCAGATGCCAGATCCATCAGCCAGCCTAAGATCAGACTCACCTCTGCAAACGTGGATAATTCATTTGTCTGTATTTAAAGAATGATGGGGGCACCTGGGTCAGCTTATGTCATGATCTCACAGCTCATGAGTTCAAGCCCTGCATTGGGCTCTGCCCTGACAGCTCAGAGCCTAGAGCCCATTTCGGATTCTGTGACTCTCTCTCTCTCTCTGCCCCTCTTCTGCTCACTCTCTGTCTCCCTCTCCTTCAAAAATAAATAAACATCTAAAAAATTATTTAAAAAAAGAATAATTGAAACTATAGTAGAAAAGTAAACCTGAGGCCACATGATCTGAAAAGTTTCTTAATTCAGTAGTAAGATTGGGATCGAATCCATCGTTAACCCAACCATAAAGAATGAGAGAAATATAGAAGAAAATGTTTTGGAAGCCACAAAATGTGGAGAATGGTGAATAATAATCAGAAATATTGGATATGTATTTAAGCTTAAATCGAAGGCCTAGCAATAAATGATAGGTGGTAAACAAACTAGGATGATGTAAAGGATTATGATAGCCTAAATTACGCTATTTGAATTTAGTAGCATGTAAATGATATTTTCTTAAAATTTCGCTAATTAAAAAAAAACTGGTGCCACTGACAATTGAATGTGAATTTCCAAGCCAGTTTCACCTTGAATTTCATTCTTAGGTTTAACAATGTGTTACCACCTTCTGTGTTTTACAGGAGAGAAACTAAACATTGGACAGACAAGCAATAAAAGTTTTAAGACATTGGACAATGCTTGTCATATTAGCTCTTCATGTTACTAGAGTATCAGGCAGATGTTTTAGAAATGTTTCCTGTGTTGAAAACTATTTGGAAATAACTTCAGTTGTTTTAGCTGAGTGTAAATGCTGTTTTTAGAGGCTGTTAAAAAGAAATTCATATTGGAAAGCACTCACTGCTGAGAATCTAAATAAATATACCTGTGAGTTTTCTTTTGTAATATCATCTTTAAGAAAGAGAGGGGGAAAGCAAAATATCATTCAATTGATAATGTATGATAAGAGGTATTAGCAGTATGAAATATGAAGTGTTAATTTTTGACACTTTGGAGTTTGACATCTTTTTGGAGCTAACTCGCCCAATTTCATAAGCTTCAGTTAAAAATTAGCTTACTTCAAGGGAAAGGGTAAAGAAAAACTGTGCATTCAAATGCACATCTAAAGGATAGAGAAGAGAAGCTGGTAAATGCCTCTGAGAAATTTGTGGGCACTTCCTGCCCCAGGAAAACAGAGATATAGATTGTGGAGCGGTTCTCAGTGGAAGATATTTCTTCCAGTGAGCCTTACATTGTCTCACTTGGGTCCTTAAATAATTCAGCTGAAATTTCTGTGACTCTTCTTACTCAGAATTTATTATGAATATCCACTAATTTTCTTTTTTTTTTTTTTTTTTTTTTTTTTTTTTTTTTTTTTATTTTTTTTTTTTTTTTTTTGGGACAGAGAGAGAGACAGAGCATGAACGGGGGAGGGGCAGAGAGAGAGGGAGACACAGAATCAGAAACAGGCTCCAGGCTCCGAGCCATCAGCCCAGAGCCTGACGCGGGGCTCGAACTCATGGACCGCGAGATCGTGACCTGGCTGAAGTCGGACGCTTAACCGACTGCGCCACCCAGGCGCCCCATATCCACTAATTTTCTAAGACAAAACTTATATTTTTTTCTTGGTTAATATAAAATAAGGTTTCAGGTGAATTATGTTGTGGGCTAATTCCTTACAAACATTAAAAAGTAAACTAACATTTACTAATGTAGTTAGTAATAAACTAATTAACATTAGTTTGTTATTTTTACCCTCTTCCTTTTCCTATTTTTTCTTCTGCTTACTCCTGCTCTCTTTGTTCTGTTTTTCACTCTCTCCCTTCCTCTCTCCTTCTGTTTCCCTCCTTTCTCCCATCCTATTACATGGGTACATTGTTACTTAACCACACATACAGATTCCAACAATTTAAAGCTGAATAAAACCCTTGGCAGGCACTTAAAGTTTCAGCTAATTCCGACATGTACTTTACCTTCTGCGATCCATAGCCTATTCAAGTATATGTTCCATTTCTCCAATGAGTGTGCCTTTAGTGTGTCCTAGGAATAAGTATGGCTAATATACCAAGTATCAATCATCTTAATTTTTTCCCATATGTCTCCTTTCAGGTCTCTATGCAGCGATCTCTGTAGATTCTACCACGAGGACACAGGGACTCACCTTGCACTGGCCTTTTTGACTGTATGCCCATGAAAAGCTGCTTCTTCCACCTGTCCTATAGGCCAATACTAGACCATACAGCTTCCATTGTCTAGAATTCACCCATCCAGCACTAAAAATGAAGTTGCCTGGTATCTTCTGCTCAGTGATCAGAATATTGAACTTATTTTTTTAAGTTTATTTATTGATTTTGAGACATACAGAGGAAGAGAGACAAAGAGTGTGTGAGCACAGGAGGGGCAGAGAGAGGGTGAGAGAGAATTCCAAGCAGGCTCTGCGCTGTCCGTGCAGAGCCCAACCTGGGACTGGATCTCATGGATGATGAGATCATGACCGGACTGAAATCAAGAGTCACAGGCTTAACTGACTGAGCCACCCAGGTGCCTCTTAAGCTTATTTCAAGTAGAACTTTAATTAAAGAGTTAAATGCTGTCCAAAATAAATATTTAGTATAATATCTACTACATGTGATTGATATAAAGTACATAAGTATCAATGCAGTTTTTCAGGTCTTCAGTTTTCAACCAACTGGAAGCATCTTTTCATTTTTACCACCTACGTCCTCTTACCTCACACAAAAAAAATAGTGTTTTTTTTTTTTTTAAGTAGTGGAATTTTCCTGGGAAAATTGTTTTGAAGTTAGAAAAGAAATGAAAATTTATCTAAATAAATCAAACAATAGTCTAATTTTACTTGATTATTCTATTACGAGTTTCCATGCACAATGTATTGTTTCCTTCTTTCCCTTCTTCCTCCATCCCTTCCTTCCTTCTTTCCTTCATTCCTTTCTTTTGTCTTTTTTAAATGTCCAACCTGATACCCTTCCTTGTTTTTTTAAATAATTTTTTAAGCACTTATTTATTTTTGAGAGACAGAGCATGAGCATGAGCAGGGGAGGGGCAGAAAGAGAGAAGGAGACACAGAATCTGAAGCAGGCTTCAGTCTCTGAGCAAGCTGTCAGCACAGAGCCTGATGCGGGCTTGAACCCACAAACTGTGAGATCATGACTTGAGCCGAAGTCGGATGCTCAACTGACTGAGCCACCCAGGCACCCCCTGATACCCTTCCATGTATCTGTTCTCTTTGATAGTGCCCTCCTATACTATCCAGGGCTTGGCTATGTGACTTGCTTTGGCAAATGGGACAGTAGTCAATATGGCATAAGCAGAGGCTTGAAATAGTACATGTTCACTGGAGTTTGTCCTATTAGTATGTGTTTAAGGCCTCTCCAGCAAGAAGAACACGTAGCCTGCTGGAGGATGAAGTATCAGATGGAGCAGAGATGATCTGCCCCAGCTCAGGACTTCCTACAGTCTTTTCAAGCTTCCCCTCCAAAATAAATACATACTAATGCTCTTAAGCATCCAGTATAAGTAATGAGTTACTTTTTTCATATGGAACTAAAATGGTATTAGTTTCAAATGCATCTTATTTCATATGCATCTAAAATTTTAGGGATAATTTAAAAATAGTGACACAAATAGTTTTCTGTGTTCTGTGGCTAAGATGAGAAAATTTAGTAGACAAAGCATCATTCCTTTAAAAACCTGGCAACTGAATACAGATTCATAAGTGAGTACAGTTAAGACTAGAACTACTGTCCAGTAAAGCCATGGTCACGTTGCCAAAACTCAGAATCATGAGCTAAATACTTTATTATTGTTTTAAGTTTGGGGATAGTTTATTACCCAGTATTAGACAACTGATACAAGCAAGAAATTTGAAAACGTTATTACTGGTTGCTAAACAAATCAAGCTGCTTGTGCTATAGACACATTTTTAAAACATAATTTTATCTTTATTTTTATAATTTAGTATTTAGCAATATTACATAGTATATATTGAGCAACAATTAACTAAGAATTCCAGATCATCATATTTCCACATGAACATCTCCTTTGCAATTCTTTCTCATTTGATCTTTTTGTCTTTGTTTCAATTTATTTATCATTAAACCAAAGTCATTTTAAAATATCTTAATTAAATAAAAAATAGCCAAATAAAAGGTTGTTAAGATACAATATGTGTGTACATAAGTGATGAGAATTGTTAATATTCACAAACAATAATATTTAAAATATAAATGCATAGAATTATCCTACAGATTCTGGAATATATTTAAAACATTTTGCTGTAAAAATTATGAACCAAATAACAAGTTAAAATTATTTTTTTTAATTTTCATCAAATTCAACATTCAAATTCTTTCATAATGCTTGGTATTTTATTTTTCTTAATATATTAATATTTTCATAATTTTATAATGAAAAGACAATGTACTTTTATTTTTTTTTACTTTTATTTTTTATTTCTTTAAATTTACATCCAAGTCAGTTAGCATATAGTGCAACGATGATTTCAGGAGTAGATTCCTTAGTGCCCCTTACCCATTTAGCCCATTCCCCCTCCCACAAACCCTCCTGTAACCCTCAGTTTGTTCTCCATATTTATGAATCTCTTGTTTTTCCCCATCCCTGTTTTTATATTATTTTGGTTTCCATTCCCTTATGTTCATCTGTTTTGTCTCTTAAAGTCCTCATATGAGTGAAGTCATATGATTTTTGTCTTTCTCTGACTAATTTCACTTAGCATAATACCCTCCAGTTCCATTCACGTAGTTGCAAATGCCAAGATTTCATTCTTTTTGATTGCTGAGTAATACTCCATTGTATATCTATACCACATCTTCTTTATCCATTTATCCATCGATGGACATGTGAGCTCTTTCCATACTTTGGCTATTGTTAATAGTGCTGCTATAAACATGTTTCCCTTTGAAACAGCACACCTATATCCCATGGATAAATGCCTAGTAGTGCAGTTGCTGGGTCATAGGGCAGATCTAATTTTAGTTTTTTGAGGAACCTCCATACTGTTTTCCAGAGTGGCTGCACCAGCTTGCATTGCCACCAACAATGCAAAAGAGATCCTCTTTGTCCACATCCTCGCCAACATCTGTTGTTGCCTGAGATGTTAATGCTATCCATTATGACAGGTGCAAGGTGATAACTCATTGTGGTTTTGATTTGTATTTCCCTGATAATGAGTGATGTTGAGCATGTTTTCATGTGTCAGTTGGCCATCTGAATGTCTTCTTTGGAGAAGTCTCTATTCATGTCTTTGCCCATCTCTTCACTGGATTATTTGTTTTTTGGGTGTTGAGTTTGATGAGTTCTTTATAGATTTTGGATACTAACTCTTTACCTGATATGTCATTTGCAAATATCTTCTCCCATTCTGTCAGTTGCCTTTTAGTTTTGCTGATTGTTTCCTTTGCTGTGCAGAAGCTTTTTATTTTGATGAGGTCCCAGGAGTTCATTTTTGCTTTTGTTTCCCTTGCCTCCAGAGACGTGTTGAGTAGGATGCTGCTGCAGCCAAGAACAAAGAGGTTTTTGCTTGCTTTCTCCACTAGGATTTTGATGGCTTCCTGTCTTACATTGAGGTCGTTCATCCATTTTGAGTTTATTTTTGTGTATGGTGTAAGAAAGTGGTCCAGGTTCATTCTTCTGTATGTGGCTGTCCAGTTTTCCCAGCACCACTTGCTGAAGAGACTGTCTTCATTCCATTGGGTATTCTTTCCTGCTTTGTCAAAGATTAGTTGGCCATACGTTTGTGGGTCCATTTCTGGGTTCTCTATTCTGTTCCATTGATCTAAGTGTCTGTTCTTGTGCCAGTACCATACTGTCTTGATGATTACAGCTTTGTAGTATAGCTTGAAGTCTGGGATTGTGATGCCTCCTGCTTTGGCTTTCTTTTTCAAGATTGCTTTGGCTATTCGGGGTCTTTTCCAGTTACATAAAAATTTTAGGATTATTTGTTCTAGCTCTGTGAAGAATGCTGGTGTTACTTTGGTAGGGATTGCATTGAATATGGAGATTGCTTTGGGTAGTATCGACATTTTAACAATATTTGTTCTCCCTATCCAGGAGCATGGATTTTTTTTCCATTTTTTTGTGTCCTCTTCCATTTCTTTAATAAGCTTTCTATAGTTTTCAGTGTATAGATTTTTCACCTCTTTGGTTAGATTTATTCCTAGGTATTTTATGGTTTTTTTGGTGCAACTGTAAATGGGATCGATTCCTTGATTTCTCTTTCTGCTGGTGTATAGAAATGCAACCAATTTCTGTGTGTTAATTTTATATCCTGCAACTTTCCTGATTTCATGAATCAATTATAGCAGTTTTTTGGTGGGAACTTTTGGGTTTTCCATATAGAGTATCATGTCATCTGCAAAGAGTGAAAGCTTGACCTCCTTCTGGTCAATTTGGAGGCCTTTTATTTCTTTGTGTTGTCTGATTGCAGAGGCTAAGACTTCCAATACTATGGTGAATAACAGTGGCAAGAGTGGACAACCCTGTCTTGTTCCTGACCTTAGGAGAATAGCTCTCAGCTTTTCCCCATTGAGGATGATATTAGCATTGGGTTGTTCATATATGGCTTTTATGATCTTGAGGTATGCTCCTTCTATCCCTACTTTCTTGAGGGTTTTTTTTTTCAAGAAAGGATGCTGTATTTTGTCAAATGCTTTCTCTGCATCCATTGAGAGGATCATGTGGTTCTTGTCCTTTCTTTTATTTATGTGATGAATCACGTTTTGTTTTGTTTTGTTTTTTTGGTTTTGATAGCATTAATTTCTGCTCTAATCTTTATTATTTCCTGTCTTCTTCTGGTTTTGGGTTTTGTTTGCTGTTCTATTCCCAGCACCTTAAGGCGTAAGGTTAGGTTGTGTATCTGAAATCATCTTTCCTTCTTTAGAAAGGCCTGGATTGCTATATACTTTCCTCTTATGACTGCCTTTGCTGCGTCCCAGAGGTTTTGGGTTGTGGTGTTATCATTTTCATTGGCTTCCGTGAACTTTTTAATTCTTGGTTAACCCATTCATTCTTTAGTTGGATGTTCTTCAGTCTCCAAGTATTTGTTACCTTTCCAAATATTTTCTTGTGGTTGATTTCAAGTTTCATAGCGTTGTCATCTGAAAATATGCACGGTATGATCTCGATCTTTTTGTACTTACTTAGGGCTAATTTGTGTCCCAATATATGTTCTTTTCTGGAGAATGTTCCATGTGCACTAGAGAAGAATGTATATTCTGCTTTGGGATGAAACATTCTGAATATATCTGTTAAGTCCATCTGGTCTAGTGTGTCATTCAAAGCCATTGTTTCATTGCTGATTTTTTGATTAGATGATCTGTCCATTGTTGTGAGTGGGTGTTGAAGTCTCCTACTACTATGGTATTACTATCGATGAGTTTCTTTATGTTTGTGATTAATTGATTTATGTGTTTGGGTGCTGCCACATTTGGCGCATAAATGTTTACAATTGTTAGGCCTTCTTGGTGGATGGACCCCTTGATTATTATGTAATGCTCTTCTGCATCTCTTGATACAGTCTTCATTTTAAAGTCTTGATTGTCTGATATAAGTATGGCTACTCCAGCTTTCTTTTGTTGACCATTAGAATGATAGATGGTTCTCCATACCCTTATTTTCAATCTGATGGTGTCTTTAGGTCTAAAGTGGGTCTGTTGTAAACAGCATATAGATGGATCCTGTTTTCTTATCCATTCTGTTACCCTATGTCTTTTGATTGGAGCATAAAGTCCATTGACATTTAGAGTGAGTACTGAATGATATGAATTTATTGCCATTATGGTGCTTGTAGAGTTGGAGTTTCTGGTGGTGTTCTCTTGTCCTTGCTAATCTTTGTTGCTTTTGGTATTTATTTATTTCTCTCTCTCTCTCTCTCCATATATATATATATATATATATCCTCAGAGTGTCCCTCCCCCTTAAAATTTCATGCAGGGCTGGTTTAGTGGTCACAAACTCATTTAATTTTTGTTTGTCTGGGAAACTTTTTCTCTCTCCTATTTTGAGTGACAGCCTTGCTGGATAAAGAATTCTTGGCTGCATATTTTTCTGATGCAGCACATTGAATATATCCTGCCACTCCTTTCTGGCCTGCCAAGTTTCTGTGGATAGGTCTGCTGCAAACCTCATCTGTCTTCCCTTATAGGTTAGGGACTTTTTTTCCCTTGCTGCTTTCATGATTCTCTCCTTGCCTGAGTATTTTGTGAATTTGACTATGATATGTCTTGTTGACTCTCGGTTTTTGTTGACTCTAATGGGGGTTCTCTGTGCTTCCTGGAGTTTGATATCTGTGTCTTTCCCCAGGTTAGGAAAGTTTTCCACTATGATTTGCTCACATAACCCTTCTACCCCTATTTCTCTCTCTTCCTCTTCTGGGACCCTATGATTCTGATGTTCTTCCTTTTTCATGAGTCACTGATTTCTCTAATTCTTAAATCATGCTCTTTTGCCTTCATCTCCCTATTTTTTCTGCTTCATTATTCTCTATAAGTTTGTCCTCTGTATCACTGATTCTGTGTTCTGCCTCATCCATCCTTGGTGCTGCTGCATCCGCCCATGATTGCAGCTCAGAATTTCATTCTATTTTTTACTTCTTTTATCTCTGCGGAAAGGGATTCTAATCTATTTTCAACTCCAGCTAGTATTCTTATTATCGTGATTCTAAATTCTGGTTCAGACATCTTGCTTGTATCTGTGTTGGTTAAATCCATGGCTGTCATTTCTTTGTGCTCTTTCTTTTGGGGTGAATTCCTTCGTTTTTTTCATTTTGAAGGGAGATATGGAATTAATGTGGTAGAAAAATTGAAATAAAAAATTAAAATTAAAAAATTAAACACACACACACACACACACACACATAAAATAAATGATGCTTGATCCTAGGTGTGTTTTAGTCTGTATGTTGAAGGTGGTTTGACAGATTAGAGAAAAAAAAGGGGGGAGAAAAACCAAGGAAATCATTTGAGAATTTGAAAAAAATGAATACACTGAAGTAGACTAAAATGAGATGATGGTCTAAAATAGAATTTGGAAAAATTTAGTCAAAAGTAAAGACTATAGAAGAAAACAATTACGGAAAAATATTTTTAATAAAAATTACAAATAAAAATGAATGTTTTTTCTTTCTGTATTCAAGAAAAAGAAGTGAAAAGGAAAAAAAAAAAACACAAAAGTTAAATAGATGGACCTGCTAAAAGATTGAAATAGGACTGAAGTTACTTTGTTTCCCCAAAGAAGTCAGACTATGAAACACTTTATAGTCCATAAACTAAGTAGGTGGTGAGACTTATGTTCTTGAAGAGCGAGGTTGGTCCAGTTGGGCGGGACTCAGTGTAATGGCTCCGTTCTCCACTAGATGGCGCTGCTAGCCTACTGGGGTTGAGCGTTGTGGCATTCATAGCTGCGTATGTGCATGCCCGGGAGTGGTGAAAATGGCGTCACCAAGCTACCCAGTCTCCAGTATCTGAACTCTGTTCTCCCAGGTCAGCAATTGCGCACCCATCCTCTGTCTTCAGTTTTTGTCCACTCCCTGTTTTTTCACTGTCTGTGACCAGGCCCCAGGTAGTACCTCTCTTCTGAGTTTTGTCTCAGTTGTGGCTGTTTTCCCCAGCCCCTTACTTCTGAGGGACTGCAGCTTTGACCAGTTCCACCCCTCTGTGGGAGGGTCTCATGGAGCAATGCCCAAATAAGCAATGGCTAAATGTCGGCTGCACCCAGGAACACTTGTGGGACCCTGCTGCTGCCGATGCCCCGAGACTGTGGCCAGGTGCCAGCCTGCCCCGGAAAAAATTCGCAAGATAGTGTAGCAGCAGCGTTTCAGGGATTATGGGAAATCACAACTCACATCTGGCACCAGGCTTCACCCTTAACAACCTTGTTCCAGCATCAGCAAATGTGGCCGTTTTCTGGGGTCTGATGGGACCAGGTGGCTTCAACAGTCTCTACCAAATGCCCTTCCAGCAGTGGAACTGCTTTTCCCCAGGTGGCCCAAGAACCTCCCGGACCCCACTCTGTTTCTGGGGATTCACCCTTGCCACCAGAGCACTGCCAGGTATGGCGCTGCGGAGTTGCAGACTTTGCCTTCCCCTTGTTTAGAGTCTTAATGGAATTTAAACCCTTTCCTTTCTCCTTTCTCCTTTCTCCTTTCTCCCTTTTTAGTTTAGTCCCTGTAGCTTTTTCCAACTTTCCACTTTCTCTCCAGCTGCTTTTGGGGAGGGGTGCTTTTCCCATATTCTCCCTCCCCACCATCTCGGTCCTCTTTCTGCCCGCAAAAGCACCTCCCTTCCCTCAGCTTCTTGCTCCCCAAGTTCACCTCTCTGCACCATGTACCTGCTGAATTCTGTGGTTCAGGTTATGCAGATTGTTGTGTTAATTCTGTAATCATTTTTCTAGGTGTGCAGGATGGTTTTGTTTTGGTCTGGCTGTATTTCCTGGACACGAGACACACAAAAAACTTCCATGCTGTTCCGCCATTTTGGCTCCTCCTCCAAAACGACAATGGACTTTTATAATTAAAATAGTATATATTTAAGGCACATAGCATGATATCCATATACATACATATAAATATTGAAATAATTACTATAGTCAAACACATTATCTATCTATCTATCTATCTATCTATCATCTATCCTTTATCTATCATCTTTCTCCTCACATAGTTACCTTTAAGGAGGGGGTAAGAACACCTGAAATCTACAGCATCAGTATGAAGACTATAGCTAATGATACTGCATTTTGTACTGGAAATTTGCTAAAGTGACTTAGTCTTAACAGCAATAGTAAGAAGAATGCAGATGTATCATTTTCATTGAATTTAACCTTATGTGTTGATTACAGGATTCCTGTGAACAAATTATTCACATGAGTTGGAAGCAACCCAGTACTTTGTCATGAAGAGTTAAGAAGGATATAACTTAGTACAGAATTTGTCTGTCTGGGTTTGCGTGTTTGAGCCAGAAAAATGTGCATCCCTGCAAGGCAACAATCTGAACTGAGTTTGTTTAGTATTTGGTTAGCATTTTGTTTATGCAGTGCTTAAATATTATTCAAGAGCTACAATTAAATGCAGGCTACCATATTTGTCAATGCAATATATAGAAACAACTTAAATAGCAATGAGGAATAAAAACATGGCTAGAAGAACAGATAGGAAAAGCTGTTGAGATTTTTAAGGTGATAACTAAGAACAAGCTAATTAAGACACTAAGAATTTTTTGGGAGGCAAGATGATGATGGGTTCAACTGAGGAAGAAAATAGAAGTGGAGAAACTAGGTCAATGGTGGGTTTGCTATCCACCTTGACTGAGTGATTTTGATTAAACACTTCTCATTTGTTTCCTTTTTTATTCTTTTATAGTTTCCTCCTTTGGATCCTTCAACATATTTTCTCTTTTATTAATTTTTAACGTAACTCCAAGGGAGAAAAATAACCCTAAAATAATCAAATAAAAATTGAAGAAGGAAAGCTAAGTATAACAGCCCAATCTATTTATTAAGTTTCTACTCTTTTTGCCAAGAAATATACTAATCATTCCAGAGGATACTAGGCTTGGTTTCTACTCTCAAGAAAAATCTTACTGAAGTTGATAAGCTGGTACTGTAAGGCTACATTTTATATGTTGTTCACTTATTTTTCATCACCCACCAGCATTTTACCAGTTAAAGTACTAAAAAATGGAAGAATATTTGATGTTTTATTCATAGATTTCAAAAAAACAAATGCAAGTTTGAAAGTAATATGGCATAAAAGAATGTGATTGAAGCTACATTTTGTGGTCTAGAAAAAAGAGACTGGTAAATATAGGAGGAATACAACTACATTAAGAACATATTTGGGTATTAGGCAATATGATGAAGGCAAAATGAAAGTAAAAAAGATAATTACAATTTTAAAATTCGTGCAGCTGCCTAGGGGGTTTGCAGATATCTTGTGGGTGATCTGGTGTGGCAAATTAGTTGTTGGTCTTAGAAAAGTGCACAAAAAGAGGCATATGCCTTGGGCTTTCTAGAAGAAATCAATGAAAGTGTTCAAACATATAGTAAGAGAGATCTCTCAGTGACAATTTTCTTTAATAACCCAGGACTGCAAATATATGAACATTTCCATAAAAGGACTTTGTGCCAAGTAATAGAGAAAGCAACGTAGCAAACAAATAGTGAAGAGGGAGAGAGGGAATACCTCAGTATTCTCTTCTGTTTTCTAGACTCAATAACCCAATGATAAATATGTTTGTGTTCCCCCCTGTGAGGCCTGAAAATTAGGAACTAAAATTGTAATTGTTAATTAAGGTCTATTACATGTATACATTTTATATTTCTAGATAAGTTAATAATTGTTCATAAGTAAACTGAATAGTTTACACCAGCCTTCATTAATCCACACATGTATGTTTGTTTATCTAAGCATGTTTATCATCAGGTAAGAGGGAAAAAGGGAGGAAAGAGACTTGTTTACTTGGAGTCAAATGTCAGAGAGAAGAGTAGTGACATCACTCTAACTCTTGTCTCTGGGAAGGTCTTTCTCAAAGACCATATGGTCTCTTCTAGTCTGGGACAGGTTATACACAGATGCCATGTTAGCAGCTCCTCTTGGACCATGGCATAATTTATGATATCCTCATCTTCAGTTGCTTGCCCACAGAGAAGGTGGATGAGATGAGCCATGGCTTTCTCCCATATCTAGGGATCAGTAATTTTGCGGCTTCCTGTCCCCAAATCACCATTTCATGAACAGCAAGGGCTTGCTCATCTATTGTGGTTCATCACACCTAGATGATAAGTCAGAAAGATTATTACACTGGATTATTTATTCATGCAGCTTGTAAAACTGGAGGCCTGGCAAGTGTTAACCCAATCACTGTATGTATCTTCCAAGGCAGTTTAGTAACATTAAGAATTAAATCAATTCTGTGACTAGGTTAGGGATAACCAGTGCTTTTATTAAAGTTCATTCTTTTATTTTCATATCTGATTCTAACCAAATTTGGACAAGTAGCTTGACTTCTATGAGCCTTGTTCTCCTTATCTTTAAAATTAAATTAGGGCTGGGCACCTGGGTGGCTCAGTCGGTTGGGTGGCTGACTTCGGCTCAGGTCACGATCTCATGGTTCATGGGTTCGAGCCCCATGATGGGCTCTGTGCTGACAGCTTGGAGCCTGGAGCCTGCTTTGGAATCTGTGATTCCCCCTCTCTCTCTGTTCCCTTCTGAGCTCATGCTCTGTCTCTGTATCTCAAAAAATAAATAAACATTAAAAAATTTTTAAATTAAATTAGGGCCTCTTGGGGGGCTCAGTCAGTTAAGAGTCCAACTTCAGCTCAGATCATGATCACAGTCCCCAAGTTCTAGCCCCACATCAGTGTCTCTGCTGTTAGCACAGAGCCTGCTTCAGATCCTCTGTCTCCCTCTCCCTCTGCCCCTCCCCTGCTCATGTTCTCTGTGTCTCAAAACTAAACACTGAAAAATAAGTAAATAAGTAAATAAATAAAATGAAGTTAACAATAACAAGTAGCTATTTTATAAAGTTGTCATAAGCTTTAAATGAATTAATATAAGTAAAATGCAGAAAATGGACTTGGTGTTACTCTCAACATTGGCTATTATTATTGGCATGAGTATTATTACCATTATCACCCTTATATTTTATATTTTGTGTCTATCATTCCTCATCACAAAACTAGGTTGCGACCTCAATCTCAGGAACACCAGATCTCTTCAGGTTAAGTTAAGAATTTATATTTCTTATAGATATTCATCTCTGCATTGAGATGAGGAACCCCAAACTCCAGGAGCACAGTTTTGGGACCTCCCTCATGTGTTGGAACCATGCTGGCTTGCAAGGCGTCATTTTACCACACTAACAGCTGCAACTATCTGAAACACAGTAGTCTCTGAGAGAGTAGGAGGCACCTAAGATAGGGCAATACAGTTTTAATCCTTTTACCTATTTTATTTTTGTGTTTTATCAGTTCCTATGCTATTATTTTATCTCACTTGTTTATGATTCATTTCCTTATTTTGAAATGTTTTCATATTGCTTAAACATCTTTACTCTTTCTATAAATTCAGTAAATCTATCTCTAATTATTATTATTATTATTTACTTTATATTCTATTTTATAATTTGATTTATATTTTAGTACTTGGTAAAAAAATATTCATGGCCACAGAGATAGTAGTAACAGATAAGCCTATGCCACTAAAAGAGGGGTTTGAAAGTCTTCTTTTATGTTTTTGTTTAGTTACTCTGAAGTAGAACACTGGGTTTGACAATATTAGCAAGCAGCCCAGATGATTTTGATACAGATTATAAGCAGAGCTTGCTTTCAGAAAAGTATTCTACAGTTTGGCAAAATATATATGCATTTAAACACTTACTCATTTAATCATTCATTTGGTCATTCATTCATTCATTAGTTCTTGGCCATATGTTTCACTGATGCAAATTCACAATGTATACAAATTTTCTCTGTTTTTACACAAAAATATAGTCACCATTTCCTTCCCATTATTTTTTCTGATATTCTTCAGCATCGTTTTTAGACACCCATAAGACACCCATAAAAATTATGATATATTAATTTGTATCCTATTTCTATAATATTCAGAATGGATTCAAAATTCATTTTCCCTGCATTTTCTTGCACTGTATCTTTGTATGGTTTTGAGTATTCTTCTTAGAACACTCAGTGATGAGGGGCGCCTGGGTGGCTCAGTCCATTAAGTGTCTGACTTCAGCTCAGGTCATTATCTCACGGTCTGTGAGTTCGAGCCCCGCGTCGGGCTCTGTGCTGACCACTCAGAGCCTGGAGCCTGTTTCAGATTCTGTGTCTCCCTCTCTCTCTGACCCTCCCCCGTTCATGCTCTGTCTCTCTCTGTCTCAAAAATAAATAAACGTTAAAAAAAATAAAAAAAAAAAGAACACTCAGTGATGATTTCAAGTTTTCTAAATATAGTTCATCCACATTTCTCTTCAAAATTTTTCCTAGACAATTTTTTGTAAACATTTTTAAGAGATAACAAACACAATGTATGTTTAGATGTAAAACCAATATGTACAATGTGTTGTTTTACTTCCTACTTCAGATAAAAACAGTTAATTTTCTTATATATATTTTAGAGTGGTAAAAATGAGCATTTTCCATAAATATATTAAGATAATTAGATTATTAACATAAGAAGAAAAAAGTTAATTGTGCTGCCTGATAACTTCTATGCTGCTACATACTCCTGATATCTAAAGCTTCTACTCTTTCACCAATAAATTTAAGAGCTTTGAGTGCTTTTGGTATCTTTAGGGCCACAAGTCTCAGTTCTATTCCACCATAGAAATGTCTTCACCACATTGACGTAATTATATCCTGACATTATGATGAGGACTACTGTTATAAAATGTAGTCTAATGACCAAAAAGGTATAACAGGCAAAGGAATAGATTTATCTTAACAGATCCTGGATGCTGTGGGTAAAGATGAGGAGGAAAATAAATAATACATCCGCAGTGTGGTGAAAGAAAAATATTTTAGAGCCCAGGCCAGCCTGTGATCTCCATTTTTCTTTTTATGAGTCACACCACCATGCTATATAAATCTACCTGTGTCAATAAATATGCACTATTCCTAAAAAAATTTTGTAGAAAAAGCTAGAGGTCTTGTTAGCATGATGGTTCTATGCTCCTCAGGGTTGTAAAGCATCCATACCCAAACTGAACTGTTTTTTACTAGAAACAAGGGCCAAAAATGAACTAGGGGTTAATAGTAATTTCCTCACCATTTCTGTGGTTTTCTAAACCACATATATCAAAAAAAATTTTGTAACTTGTCCCAAATACCAATCACCTTGATAAATTCATTTGTGTGACAGACTCAAGGACACTAGAGGGGAAAAAATGCATTAATTTCTTTGATAAAGCACCTGACACAGTATTAAGGACTCCTTAATAATATGCATATTTTTAGTTGAAATTGTTTATTCAAATTGAAATTGGTTGTCTGAGGCCTAAGAAAAATTGGACAAAATAAAATCATTTTGGGCTGTTCAAGACTCAAAGCAAGCCTCTGGTATTAAGAGCATCATTTGATAAGTGCTACAATTTCACTTAAATTTCAATGTATAGGTTTCTTTATATTTCTTTAATACCAAGTACAAATGCCTATGGCTACCTCAAGAAATCTTTAAAATCAAATCATACTTTTACCTACACAATTTGTTTTTTAATAACTACCACATAGTGTTTCCCATAGCATCTTACTTTTGCTTTTCCTCTGGGCCTACTCGTTTCTAAACATTACCTGTCTTTAATATTCCGAATCACCTCCTAAATATAGCCCATGACAGTTTGATACCATTTTTTTTTTGAAATATTTCAGCAGTTAATTTTGTACTTGTTGATTTAATAAAATTATTTACTGTCTTGTTTTGTCCAATACTGCTTCCTGGTTTGTTCTAAAGTACTTAGGAAAACCATCTGGTAAAATATCTTCTGCTTCCTTTACCATTTCTCAAGTGCTGTTTGATCCTGACTTATTTCAAAGTTAGAAAGACTTAACAATCATGTATATAATATAAGCTACTCATTTTATAGTAGATGGAACTGAACTTGAGAGTGATTAGTTATTGGTTTGCTTGTGATAAAACTGGTCTAACAACTGGGTCTTCTAATTCTGGTCACTTTTCCTCACTATCTACTTTTTTAAATGTTTATTTACAATCTACTTTTATGTACAATCTACTTTTTTAAATGTTTATTCAGTTTTGAGGGGTGGAGGCGCAGAGAGAGAGAAGGGGACAGAGTATCTGAAATGGGCTCTGTGCTGACAGCAGAGAGCCCAATGCAGGGCTCAAATTCCCCAACCATGAGATCTTTACCAGAGCCAAAATCAGATGCTTAACCAACTGAGCCATCCAGGTACTCCCCACCACCACCCCCACTTTTTTTATTTTTGCAGAGAGAGAGAGAGCATGTACAAGGTGGGGAAGGGCAGTGGGATAGAGAGAAAGAATCTCAAACAGGGCTTGATCGGAGGACCCTGGGACCATTACCTGAACTGAAATCAAGAATCCGATGCTCAATGGACATTTTTTTAAGAAAGTTCCTTCAACCTCTAAAATGTAATACTTTTCTATTATATGTGTTTCTGGTATTGTCACTTATATATGAATATATCATAATTATTCAATTTTTCACCTGATTCCCAGTGACTGGAAAAGTGCAGAGCATAAACTATTGAAAAAATTAATATGTTAAGATTGATAAGTTAATTTACCTCAGAATACTTTTTCTTTTAAAATCATAATATCAGAAAGATAAAAAAAAATCACATCAGTTATGTGGTCTTTTAATTTTTTACCCAGAATTCAGTATGCCAAAATTGTGAAATCATGTAATATCCTCTCACTACTTCCTACCCATGGTGTCTATTCATTCAACATATTTTCAACAAACATTGGTTGAGCACCTATACCGCCTGAAGCACTCTGGAGAAAAATTGTAAAAAACAAACCAAACAAACTACTGCTTTCATCCTAATAAAATGTAGTTTTTCAGAATGGACTTTAGTCTGGGGCACCTGGGTGGCTCAGCTGTTTGAGCGTCTGACTTCAGCTCAGGTCATGATCTTGTAGTTGGTGAGTTCCGCCCCGTATTGGACTCTGTGCTGACAGCTCCGAGCCTGGAGCCTGCTTTGGATTCTGTCTCCCTCTCTCTCTGCCCCTCCCCCGCTCATGCTCTGTCTCTCTCTGTCTCTCAAAAATAAATACAAAAAAAATTAAAAAAGAATCATCACGAAACACACCTAAACCATACACACACACACACACACACACACACACACACACAGACAATATTTAACTAGGTCAAATGTTGAAAAGAAGATGCAGACAGTGAATCAGTCATATATCTAGGAGTATACACACCTAGAAGACGGCAGAGGGAAGAAGATAAAGATTACTTCTTAAATAGATGCTACTGGTCATGTCTAAAGAAAGTACAGAAGTTATTTAAGCGTTATTTGCTGAAGTAGAGAATGCTGAGAAATAACTGGATTAGGGTGGGGTAGCTCAGGTCATATTTTTTTATTTTGACATAAGAGATATTTCTGTTATTATGCATGATGTACTACTAAAATCTCTTGAATTTTGCAAAATCATGCAGTAGAAATAATAATGCTTACAAAAATTAAGTTACGTGAGAACATTCATTATCTATGAAAGCTGCAAACAAAGCACAGAAAACAAAAACAAAACCTCAGAGACAATTTTAAAACATTACCTACGTGGTTAAAGTTCCACTGATATTTTACTCAGTTTCTCCATCAGTAGGTCCTTTGTAGTCTTAAACGTGGAACTTTGTATTTCTTACTTCAAGAGATTATTGAAGACAGTTGTGAAAATTAGAAATCTTACGCACAGGTAGCTTTCCACATTTTTTCAATACAGGGGAAGTGCTTTTGAGTCTTAATCTGAACATACAGCTCTGTCAGCTTAATGCCACGGAAAGTTTAAGGATTCTTAAAACCACCAAGCCAGGCATTTATTGCACTTTCACAGAATTTTTAGCTTAAAAATAATATCTTCATGTTATTAAAGCTTTCTTTTCATTATGGAGTAGCATGTTACTGATTACTTTAATGCATATCATCCTGGGAAACATCACATGTGAACCAACGTGACTTTCACATTAAACTTACATCCCCTCCCTATATTTTTGTGAGTCAATTCTCCTTAAAGAGCCACATGTTGTGGCAGAAAATATTAAATTGAGTTGGAAATTCCTTTGAGACAAGTGGTTAGACATATGGGTCTGGAGTTCAGAGGAGACATCTGTGCTAAGAAATAAATGCTAATTATCTGAGCAGGGTTGGTTATTGAAGAACTGTTTGTGAATGAGATTATACATAGAGAGAATGTACAGTGAAAAGACAGGGGCTAGCACTGACCTGGGAGAACTTCACCTTGTTATAACCATGATCTTGAAAAGGAAATAGAAAAGAGGTAGCCAGAATGTCTACAGAAAACAGGAAAATTAATTAGACAAGGGAAGTGGAAAACCCACAGTTCAAACATTTTCACTTTATTGTTATCTACCATACTTATACCTCTTCAAGCATGCTTATAATAAAATAACATTGAAAACATTGAAAAATAGCACCAATTTTTTACATGTTCACAAAATACATCTACATTGGTATATTTAGAAATTTAAACGTACATGCTTGTTCCATGAGTATGTATGCATGTGTGTGTGTGCATGTGTTTTTTATACATGATCCATCAGCATATTATTGTAGGTTTCTTTTTCTTTTAATCTCTCCTGACAAGATAATAAATAAATCACTTATGGACAGGGCATTAGAGACATCACATGGATGTGCTAACTTTGTGCCCTTGAGAAAGGGCAGAGGGGAACTTTCATAAAGGATTATATACATATAAAAATTACAAAAGATGTACCAAAGAAAAATGATGTCTATGCCTTGGTTAACAATTATACATGGGATGTGGAAGGAATATGGAGAAACCACCAGTAACTACTCAAAAATTCATGCAACAGTTCTAAGACATGTAATGCTGCTAAGAAGCCAGGAGTTGTTACTGACAAAATGGAGGTGGTAGTTTGAACATAGCAGCTATGATAAATGATGAGATGAGGGGACAGTGGAGTGAACCGAAGGAGGGTACATTGTGAAACTTTTTACTTTCCGTTAAAACAGGAACATGCAGAGAAAAGCAATAAATGGAAAAAAATATTTTTAAAAAGCATCCTTAATGTACTTTTTGGATAGAAGAAATAACAAAAGTATAGTGAAAGATGATTCTAAATCTAAAAGAAGCCTTATGAATCAGGTTTAGAATCAGATCTTTGAAAACCAACTGTAGAACTCTCAGCTACTACAATCCTGGTCCAATTTTAGTGGCCTCAGGTTTTCAAACTATGACTAGCATTAACCCTGTGTGCTTATGAGCAGAGGGGATTTTTTACCGTCTTTTTCATGTGGCTCTCTAGTCCCACCCTTACAAGTAATGTTTCTTTATACCATTCTGCTCAGGGCAGGCAAGAATGAAAGACACTGAGGATGAGCAAACATTCCTACCGCTACATCAGGACCATCACCACCCATTTTAAAATTTGACTCTAAAAGATTAACAAATTTGTATTGTTATACCTTCCCCCCTGGGGTCACCCGTCAGTTGTATAGTACATGTTTCCCCTCACATCCAGATGTGTACACTTTTTAAAAAAAAAATTTTTTTAATGTTTTATTTATTTTTGAGACAGGGAAAGACAGAGCATGAACAGGGGAGGGTCAGAGAGAGGGAGACATAGAATCTGAAACAGTCTCTGGGCTCTGAGCTGTCAGCACAGAGCCCGACGCGGGGCTCGAACTCACGGACCGCGAGATCATGACCTGAGCCGAAGTCGGCCGCCCAACCGACTGAGCCACCCAGGCGCCCCCAGATGTGTACACTTTTAAATTGCATTGTTTAAAATTCTTCTTTAAGTCATATTACTTGAGTAATTTGAACTATAGCATGTACTATAAAGTATGGGACAATATTAGGATTTGGGCAGCATTATTATTTAAAGTAGTTTCACCAGGGCTTTGCTACTTGTCTTCCATTCATTATCAAATTGTTGAATGGACTGTATTCAACAGGCTTTTATGTAGAAAATGATTTTATTTCCTTTTATCAGTAGCTTTCAAAGGTACTCAATCAGATCACTCTGTCCTATACCTGAGGATTTTTTATTCCATGCAAATCTCAGAGCTTTTTTGGTTCACTTTTAGGTATTAAGAAATAATTTCATTTTTATATAATTTCAACGATTACAGCTCTCATTCAGTTTAATACCTTTTACCTTCCCACACAATCTCAAGCCTGACTCACACTTGGCAGATGACAGCCAGGGGAGTGGGATGGAGATTAAAGAAAAATGTCAACATTTTAACTGATGATATCTTACTACAGCTTCTGGAAACTCTTTCTGGCAGAGCTTTATATACTGCCTCAAAACACACAAGGTACTTTTGTTGGTACTTTGTAGATGAGTGACTTTCAACATTGCACTGTTCTCCAAATGGGTGATGGCTCATGGTTTAGGGCTCCCTCTGTAAATCCTGTATTGACTATGACACCCTGCAAAGACTGTTGCCATTGAATTCACTTCACTCATGGTTGCAAAGCTTTACAGCAGATTCCTCTCAAGATGACTCCAACTCAGCTCCTATCATGTACACATATAACCCAGCCAAAGTTTAGAAGTGCGAGATGATCATCTTTCTAACATCAGAGACAGATGCAATATCTCTCACCTTTAGATTTTATTTTGCTGAAAAGTGTCACACATCAGTCCCTATGCTGTTGAAAGACCAAAAGACATGTATAAAACTTACCAGGGCTCCTGAAGTCAGTTTATTTGAAATGGTAGTGGACAAGATGGATGGAGGAAGCACAAAATGCAGACAACTCTCTTCGAATAATTCTATTCTCTAACAATACTCTCCTCATATTGGTCTCCTTTTCCCCTTATATATCACCTGGGATGGGAATGAACTAAATTTCCATTCCATAAGCAAGATCTTTATTTGAAATTTTGGTGAAACCAGTCATCTACTGTTCCCAGGTTTGTATTCTCATCCAGATTGAGACAATAGGAAATGTTTATTTAATATCCCCTTAAATTTCTAAGGATCATTTATTAAATAATTAAATCAAGAAATGGCAATGGTGATAAAGTATGAGTTATTAAGAAAGCATAATGGACACATACTTGTGATTTTTTAAAAGTGGCATAGAGGTGAATCAGATAGAAAAATTATTATTTGAAATAAAATTAACTAATTTAATTTTTGATGAAACATCTGAATATTTAGGGGCATATTTAATTTTAGTTTATTTGAAGAAAAATGCTTTATGAACTAAAATTAAGAAACAAAATATAGGGAAGAGGTTTCTAAATTTCTCCAGGTACTTTATTTTCAATAGTTGTGTTTACTATTTAATATTAATGTAGTTCCTTACCAAATAGAGTTTTTAAAATAAATGACTATACACATTATTCACATATCTTAATTATACTTCATCGTGGTTTCTAAGAAATATAATATCTTTAAAACTTTATGAAACCATGATGACAATTAGAATTTTTTTTATGCGTTGGAAAGTAATGTGTTCTTTCAAAGACAGGATAACATTGGCATTTTACAACCACGGAAAGTGTATAAGATACCATACTTTTGATATCCAATAACATTCACAGCTTGATATTTTAGAAGTTGTACAACATCAGTTTATCATCCTGCAAAAATTATTTAGGAAAGATCTAAGTACTTCATGTTTTATGCTTTGTACAACTGCATCTTTGGTAGCTACTGGCATAGGTAATGAGGGCTCCATTTCATCTTCAAATCTAGATTACCTAATTTAGAGTAGAAAATAGAAATTTTAATCAACAAATATGTCAATTTTCAAAGTGAAATAAGAAATATAGGGATACACTGAACTATATAGCAGGTCAAATGCAGTCTACTAATACTGCAGACTTAGAAGGACAGAGAAACATAACTATAGAGAAAATCCCATACTTCATTTAAATATATTATACACGTGTATTCCTTAAAACTTCGTCCATATAGGGGTGACTGGGTAGCTCAGTTGGTTAAGTGTCCAGTTTTGGCTCAGGTCATGATCTTGTGGTTCGTGAGTTCAAGCCCTGCATCAGACTCTAGGCTGACAGCTCAGAGCCTGGAGCCTGCTTCAGATTCTGTGTCTACCTACCCCCCTCCCAGGCCCCCCCGTTCATGCTCTGTCTCTCTCTCTGAAAAATAATCATAAAAACAAAACCTTTACCATATAAGATAAAAGAGAAAATAAAGTTACATTGAAGGATATCATGAGAAATGTAAGTAGTCCCAGAGAGAAACATTCTCAATATTAAGGATAATAGGCAAGGCTGAAACAGTTTATGACTATTTTTTGTTTTATTTTTTTGCAGCCATAGATGAGCTTACTAATTTTTGATGGAACTATTTATCATTTACAAAGGGCAAATGCAAAATTCCCGGGTTAACTTTTAGAATGTCACATCATTTCCTTTATGCTTAATTTCCAAGGTTGGGAAAGGAAAGGGACAAAAAACATTTAAATACATTTTTAGTGTCTCAGAAATTTCTGAAGGACTGATCTCAATTGGTCATTTCTTTTTATATATCTTTTATGTTCATATGACAATGCCAGGCTTTTATAGATTAGGAGGAAAATATTTGACTTGATGACCTCAGAATATTTCCTGTCTTTATATTGTCAGTTGTATTGATATCTGGCCTTACTGAGGGTGTCTGGTTGGCTCACTTGAAAGAGCATGAAACTCTTGATCTTGGGGTCGTGGGTTCAACCCCACATTGGTTTTAGAGCTTACTTAAAAAAAATCTGGTCTTACCTGTAATCACTAAATCCTTTTTAACTGTCAATTTCCTGACATTTGATAGGTATCTTTATTCTCATTACTTTAACTCTTCAAGGGATATGTTTATTGCAGAGGATACTCTAGTCTAGAGGATATTCTTAACTGAAAATCAAGTGGTGAACCTTAAATTCCTTTTACATGTCCTTTGTTAAGGTGCTAAACTGGACAATATGAGTTTCTAGGAATTATTATCAACATTTATTACAAAAGCTCAATGAAGACAGGCCTAAGAGGTTTGCAGCACTTCATGAACCTGGAACCCAGCCTTATCTTGATTGTACTTGACCTTTCCAAGTGTGGAGGATGGAATTGTCTCTTAAATGAAAGTCTGAATCTTGAGTAAGAGTTAGAAAATAGAAATATACAAGAGAAAAAAACAAAATGGAGCAAATAGATGTTGCCTTGTCCGGTTGTTTTTACAAACTGTTTTGGTCAATTAAAATTCCAATATGTAGGACAGGGGACTAACTGCATTTCACGTAGAACATAATTTTGTTGCTGATCCGTGGCAGAAATCTTCCCTTAGGATTAAAACAAGGAAGGGAACCGTATGAGCTTTATCTAGAGCAGTGATTCTTATACTTCTTTTGGATAACATTCTCTTCTAAGGGTCTGATGAGAAAGCCAAAACATACTCTCCATAAATTGTCACAAATACATATATCCTTATAAGATAATTCTACTCAACAATAAAGGGAGAAGATTATTGATATAATAATACAAATGAATCTTAACATTATGCTGAGTGAAAGAAACTAGATATAAAGAACACATAGTATATGATTCCATTTATATGTAACAGGCAGAACTAAGTTATGACAGAAAATAGATCAGCAGTTACCTAGGGCCAAGCATTGAGATGACTGCAAAGAGGTAAAGGAAACTTTCTGGATTACACTGGTGTATTTTCTTTTCAAACCTCACTTCAATATATATAAATTAAACCTAAATAAATTTTATGTTAAAAAATCATATATTCCAAAATGGTACATTCAGATCCTGGGGCTTCATAGACCCACGAAATCTTGCAATATATCTCTAAATATATTTGAATCCCAGTCTAGAATTCAAGTAGATTTTGAAGGGTCACAGTAAGTTAATATTTGCTCTGAAAGAGAGTGAGAAGGTATAAATACGTTACAGAGAATAAAAATGTACAAGCCATTTTTTTTTTGTTCATTGTTTGTGTAGACCTGTCTCAAAATAAAGATGATTCAGGGGTTAGTCCTAATAATTAGAAGCATAATAAAATAAGTGACATATACTTTCTATATATTTTCCAATATTCTGATAAATCTAGAAAAATAAGTATTCTACATGTGTGAGCACACACACGCACACACCCCACACATCTTTAAAGTAAATAAGACAGGGAGCGAACAAGTGGATGTGTTCTTAAGAAGTGTTGGAGTTGAAGGCAATTGGCCAGATCCTCTATTTAGCTCCAGAACTAAAAGATGATGGTTTATATTGTTCAGGGAAATGGGCAGTGCACAGTATATAGACTAAGTGTGAGGGGAGTGAAACAGGTTTACAGTAGGTGTTCAGGACAATTGGAAGAGAATATTGGGGAGAAAAACAAAGGGAATTTTTGCAGAGTGGCAAAGGCAATCCATTTTGAGCTAGAGACCATAAATTTGTGTTAGCTTCAATCCCAAAAATTATATGACTTTTTATTTTCCCTAATGTGTTCAGTAGCCCAGGAGCTGAGAAGGTCTACAACTAGATTGAGACAGAGGTGGGAATTTGAAGGGCAGTGTGTTGAAATGATGAGAAGCTAACACTGCTCGTGGCAATGGAATCACAGCTACTGACGCTGGGATCCATTTTGAGCAGAAAACAAAGAGAAGCCAGAAGAAGGGGGCTGATGGACTGGGGGAAAGAGATGGGTCAAAGCACGGGTATCCTGAGAAGGCAAAGGAAGTGTGGATGTAAGAGCTCTGGAGGGAGAGGATGCTGCAGGCAAAGGGTGGTATATTTGGTCTTTAAAATTTTAGAGGCACCACAGTGTGCTCTCTTAGAGAGCAGGGCTTTATCATTTTCTGCGGCTGAAAGTGAGCCTCGGGGCTTTGAATTGAATCAGAAATGGAATTGGTGGAAGTGACCTACTTACTAACTCAGCAGACAGAGATATGGAACTTGATAGGAAAAAAAAATTACCTAGAAAATTTGCTTTATCAAGATTAACTAAGAATAGAACATAAGAGATAGAAGAGGCAGGGAAAGCAAGGGAGAGTGAGGGAGAAAGGACCAGAGTGAATAAAAATAATTCATTGTGTTTTGTTTTCTGGGGCATCTACTTTACAATCTCTTTGCCATTTCCATTCAAAATTCTAAGTACCTGGGTCTATCTTACATTGCAAGCAAAGTGGGTCTGCTCCCAATTGGCTGATTAACTCACTGCCTTAAATAAAGTTAAATTTGCTGTCCAAAGCCACATTCTGGTTATTACATAGAGGTTTTCTCAGTGAAAATTCCTAACAGATTCCCTCCCAGTGTGTGAAGGTGTGTGATTTTTCATAACTGATGAGAATCTTCTCGTCTTTAGTACTGATTCACCTGGTCAGATTTCTCTCATAGACATCAGTATTGACCAAAGAAAAAAAGAAAACAGAATAGAGGTCTTTCTTCCCAGTCAGTTTCCTAGAGACTCCGGGAATTTTTTGCTGTTGTTTTATAAATTACAGTTTCAAAATAAAATGCAATTATGGATGTAAATGGTTCAGAATTTTTACTTGAGTTATTTAAAAAAAAAAAACATTCATTAAATACACTAGGACTGCAAAGTGCATTTTCCTATATATCAATCAAACTCTGCTCCAAATACTAGGAAAAGTTCAGTGGGACATTATAAAACACAAATTATCATAACACATATTTCCAGTGCTCAAAACCTGCTTTCTAAATTATCTGTAGGTCCTAACTAAATCTTGTGAGGTAAGTAGTGTCATTCTCATATTAAAGCAGAGGAAATTGTTTATTTTTATGACACATTAAAAATCACAAAGGTGCCAAATTGTCAAGTCACAAAGGTGCTAAATTGTGGAGAGAAGATTGTTGTCTCCAAACCCTATGCATTTTCTACTAAAATGTGCCATCCTCCTGAGAAAATTTCTGAACCTAAGTTGATAAAAAATTATAGAGAATGACAAGAAACTAGCTATGGAAAAACATTTTGTTACTTCAACGTTTTTCTATTGAGTGTCTATAGTGTATAGGGGTTGCTTGTGGGACTGGGGTCAGAAGGTAAATAAAATACAGATTTTTCTGTCATAAAGCTTTCACTGCAGTAATGTTTATATATCAAAGCAGCCCAAATAATATAAATGCATTGCAAGGGACAATTAGAAAATATAAAAACATGAGTAAATTGTGAAGTAAATGTTTTTTACTTCAGAAGAGGTGTGGTCATATATAGGCTATAGGGAAAAAAGATGTTTCAGAGCAATCATAATAATGAATAGAAGACACAGAGCCAAATAACCTGTAGCTTTTGAGGGTGATTCTATTTCCTAAAAGTCAGGAGAATTTTTTTTTTAATGTTTATTTATTTATTTGAGAGAGAGAGAGAGAGCAGGCACACCAGTGGGGGAGGTGCGGACAGAGAGGGAGACAGAGTCTGAAGCAGACTGGGCGCTGTCAGTGCAAAGCCTAAAGTGGGGCTTGAACTCATGAACCCTGAGATCATGACCGAACTGAAGTTGGGTTTCTCAACTGACTGAGCCACCCAGGTGCCTCCTAAAAGTCAGGAGAATTTTAAAGATAGAGTCCATAAGGAAAGAGAGAAAGTTGCATGAGATCAAGTGTCTGAAGGGTAATATAGTCTAACGGGGGATCCACAATTGTACATGCCCAGAGCATCCAGGCACATCAAACTGTATCTGAGGGAAGGGGAATGAGGTAGTTAATGAGGTCCGTGGCAAACCAAAAAGCATGTAAGCTGCCTAAATGATCACTACTCAGTTCAACTAATTCTTGCTCTATTAAAAAAAAAAAAAAAAGTGAGTATTCTCATATACTTATTCAAGGCAGTGTAGGACGAGGTCATGCAGAGGACACGCGCAGTTGAGGAGGGCAGAGGCTCCTCCCACTTGCACACCCTTCCTTGGAAGGCACTTTTTGCCTGGCTGCGCACCCAGGTCTGCGCGCCATTTTCAGGGAGGCCGACTTGAGAGAGCTCATTTTTGAGACCCCCCGGACGGGGTGATTGTGGAGCTCTTCTTGTCTCTTGGCTGCTCAGGACAAGCCTCTTGCTGAGAAACCTGTCACCTATCCATCCCGAATGATCGGTCTCTTTCTTCGATCTTGCAGTCTCTTCTGATCTGCGTCTTTGGGAGCCATTTTCAGATTTCACACCAGGTATGAAAGGGCGGGCCTACGCCGGCCGACTCCATCTTGTTCTGTGTTCTCCACCTTGAGTGACTATGTCCCCGACATGACCCCTTTTCCGGGAAAATCACAGAAACCTCAGACCGCGCCTCCTCCCCTTGAGTAACCTCCCGCTCACCCGTTCAAACTTTCTGATCAAAACACGCCCAGCGACCTGCGTAACAGGACTCCGACCCTTCCCCAACCAATCGGCTGAGGCCACGACCCTTCCCCAGCCAATCGGCTGAGGCCACAGCCATTACCTCACCAACTGCCCCTAGACCCCTATAAAACCTTTGTGCTTTTGAAACTTGCTCTCTCTCCCTGGTATCTCACCGCTGCGTCGGTGCAGGTAGGGGATTGAGCTCGAGCTAGCTCGAATAAAGGCTCTTTGCTTTTGCATCGGACTCGGCTCCCTAGTGATCTTTGGGGATCACGAATTCTGGGCATAACAGGTACTACCAAATTTGTGAACCAAAAGAAAGGTATGCTATTTAGATTTTTAGGTGAAATCTCTGAATTGGTAATTATGTCAGTAATTTTTTTTAAGTTTATTTATTTATTTTGAGAGAGACAGAGACAGAAACAGTGTGAGCGGGGGAGGGGCAGAGAGGGAGCAACAGAATCTCAAGCAGGCTCCTCACTGCCCAACGGAGACCATGACTGACTTCAGCTGAGATCAAGAGTCTGACATTTAACCGACTGAGCCACCCAGGCACCCCTTTTTTAAGAGCTTCTTTTTTTAAGTTTATTTATTTTGAGAGAGAAAAACAGAATTTTCTTAAATGTTTATTTTTCAGAGAGAGAGAGAGAGGAGGGGAGGGGCAGAGAGAGAGAGAGAGGGAGACACAGGATGTGGGGCTTGAACTCTGGAACCATGAGATCATGACCTGAGCTGAACTGGAATGTTTAACCCACTGAGCCATCCAGGTGCCCCTGTGACACATAATTTAAAAGTGTATACTGAAACCCTGTGAGCCAGAAAAATGCCTGCAGTCCACATATAGCCTCAAGGTGTCTGGTTTGTTCTCTCTGGTCTGAAGGAAACAGTCTTTACTGGATTAGGAATTCTAAAGCTCAGGAACTTTCCCTGGGTGCCTCTGGCCTGCTGTGTAATATTATGTAATAACTTAAAGGCTTTTTGTTTCCATTTACTCAACAGAACAATGGAGGGGATAGCTGACATCTTATATCTTAAGGCTGTTTTGCAGGCCAAATGAGATAATGTAGAATGAAATCTGAAAGGTTCAAAATGCTACTGAGGAATATTTTTATTATTTATAAGAATGATTTATGAATCATGACAAAGATCTATTACTGATCAACAAATATTATATTGTTCCTGTGTTGTCAATTCAGTTTTCATACTGGAGAATTGTTTGTTTTACTATCTTCATAAGAAGCTATTATCACTTTAAAGTGTGTGAAATATCACCAGGATAGCACAATTTATCACTTGGCCAGTCTCAATAGGAAGTAGGTTGATGTGTTCAGACTCAATAGGAAGTAGGTTGATGTGTTCATTTAGAAGTGTTATTTAGGCTCTAGAACTCTGAAGGGCTGTGAGTCTCCCGAGGTTGAGGGTAATTTTGATATGACTAATACCCCACTGGTCCTCTTTATTATGACTTGTAACTAAACTGAATTTTTAGAAAGTATCTGAAGCACACAGCAGTGCTATTAAATTAAATGAATAGACTTAGAAATGAGAGATGTTTAGACAACTTAAGTACCACCTAAAAATCTCAATTTCATACACTCTTGAATAATTAAACTATTCTGGGAGTACTCACCCTTTTATATAGCAATAATTGATTGAACTGGGTAGTGACTTCATTTATGTAGCTGTGTGCCTTCCAATTGGCATGGGCCCATTTACCAGCCCATCCCCTTTCCCTCAGTGGGATTTAAATTGTGTAAACAATTTAAGGAATGAAATTGAGGGGAATGAAATTGAAACCAGTGAAGATGAATGTTTCCAAAACCAACCAGACCATATTGTACCTGATTCCTGTGGGCAGCTGGAAAGTCCAGTTTCTGTGTCCAAAGGAATGTGGTAAACTCGGACTTGGTTTGCGCAGTTACCAATATTGGAGGGGTAAACCTTCACAAGCAGGTTCTAACAGATCTACAGAAGTCAGCTCCAGGATGCTCAGTTCCACGGAAAGGGCCGTTTTACCTGTGTTCATAAGCTTCTGGTTATTTTCTGCTATCCACAAAGATATTGGCACTCTCTACCTTTTATTCAGTGCTTGAGCTGGCATAATAGGAACTGCCCTTAGCCTTCTCTCCTGATTCAAGCCGAAGTTGGCCAACCTGGCAGCTAGTAGATGACCAAATCTACAATGGAATTGTTACAGCCCCTGCATTCATGATAATTTTCTTTATAGTAATGCCTATCATGACTGGGATTTTGGAAACTGACTGGTGCCATTAATAACTGGAGCACCAGACATAGCATTCCCTCGAATAAATAATGGAAGCTTCTGACTTTTTCCCCATCCTTCCTACTGTTACTCACATCATGGATAGTGGAAGCCAGCTCAGGGACTGGATGAACTGTATATCCCCCTCTAGCTGGCAGCCTAGCCCACGCAGAAGCATGTGTGGATCTAACCATCTTTTCCTTACGTGTGTCTTCAATCTTAGATGCTATTAATTTTATTACTACAATTATCAATATAAAACCCCCTGCTATGTCTCAGTATCAGACACCCTTTATTTACCTGATCTGTCCTAATTACTGCCGTCTTGCTACTCCTGTCATTACCAGCATTAGCAGCCAGGATACAGACGGAAACTTACATACCACCTTCTTTGATCTTGCTGGAAGGGGAGATCCTATCCTATACCAGTACTTGTTCTGATTTTTTGCTCACCTGGAAGTCTACATCCTAATCTTACCAGCTTTTGGAATGATTACACAAGTGCCACTTATATATCTGGTGACACGGATAGCAGACTAGAAGCCATACCCTTAAGTGACTAGAACTGAATTAGTTCAGTGATTTTGCTGGTCACATCTATTTTATTTTTAACATATATCATTTAATAATATAAAGGAATATATTGTAAAGGTACAATTTTATGAGTTTTTGGAAAATATCATCTATGTAAACCCACACAGAAACTAATGTATTTCTAGTATTGCATTAAGTTACTTTATACCCTATCCACATAAACCCCTCCTTTGCCAGGCAACTTCTATTCTGGGTTCTATTACCATAGACTGTTTTAGCTTGTTCTAGAATTTCATACAAATAGAATACAAATACAAATACACATATATACTCTCTGAACTCTTGTATTTGGTTTCTTTTGCCCAATGTTTTTAAGATCCATCCATGTTTTTTAGTATATCAGTAGTATGTATATTCCTTTCCATTACTCTCCCTCTATTTCTCTTGATTGGTCTAAGGTTTTACCAAAAATGTTTAACTGTTGGCTTTATTGATTTTTTTCTTCCTGTTTGTTCATGTCCTTTTGCACTGACTTCCTCTCTTATCTTTATCATTCCTTTCTTATCTTTCTTCTATTTATTTTGGATTGCATTAAAGAAAAACCAGAACTGAACAGTAGTTAAAATGGTAAAAACTGATTTTGTTCAGGAACTAATACAATGGAGGAAAAGAGACCTCAGTAATGAACTGGGCTCAATTCCAAATACAGCATGGACAAAAAGACTTTTATAGTTAAAGAGTTGGATGTTGATCAGTAGATAGACAGTAACTAAGAAGTAACATCAAGGGTAAGGGGGGCTTCTGTCTAAATCATCTTGGCAAGATTCTTGCTGAAGGCAGGCCAAAGTGATCAGACATCACCTGGATGATGGTGGGGGAAGATGAATTTGGTCAGATATTAAGATGATCAGATCTTGAGGGTGGAGGATTCTCTCCAAAATTATTTCTTCTACTGATTCTTGCTATATCTTCTTGCTAAAGAAGTGATTTCTTCTTGCTAAGAATCTTGCTAAAACTGGGTGATGCAGGCCCAACGAAAATGGACACTGAAGCCCACGTTAAAGGAGTTTGACTAAAGTTTGGTCAAGAAGAGAGTCTGTCAGCCGAATTTACTGTAATACTGGTTTCTTAAGATGTAGGTCCAAGTCATTTATTTTACAATTTTCTTCTTTTCTAATATAACCATTTTAAGCCATAAATTTCCCTGTCTGACTACTTTGGCAGTATTCCACAAACTTTAATATGCTGTGTTTTCATTATCATTCAGTTTGAAATATTTTCTAATTTCCCTTGATATTTCTTCTTTGTTCATGGGTTATTTAGAGGAGTGTTGCTTAATTTTCAAATGTTTGGGGATTTCCTAGGTATTTTAAAAATCAATTTCCAGTTTATTACTGTTGGGGTCAGATAAAATGCTTTGTGTGATTTTAATATTTTAGAATTTATTGAGACTTATTTATAACCTAGTATATGGTTTGTCTTGGTGAATGTTCATGTGCCCTTGAAATGAATGTGCATTTTGTAGTTATTGGCTGTAGTGTTCCATAAAAGAAAACAAAACAAAAATAGATCAGGTTCGTTGACGTTGTTCATTTATATGAGAGCCTTACTAATGTTTGACTGGTGTTTCAATCACAGAGAAAGGGATGCTACAGTTTCCAAATATGATTGTGGATCTGCCTATTTTGTCTGTTAGTCATGCCATTTGCCTCCTGTGTTTTGAGTTACTGTTATGAAGTGCACACACACACACACACACATTTAGTACATGTCGAATCTATACTTTTGTCATTAAGAAATTATCCTGTTTATCCTGTTATACCTGTTAATACCTTATTTTTCGAACTGGTGTTTCAATCACAGAGAAAGGGATGCTACAGTTTCCAAATATGATTGTGGATCTGCCTATTTTGTCTGTTAGTCATGCCATTTGCCTCCTGTGTTTTGAGTTACTGTTATGAAGTGCGCACACACACACACACACACATTTAGTACATGTCGAATCTATACTTTTGTCATTAAGAAATTATCCTGTTTATACCTGTTATACCTGTTAATACCTTATTTTTTGAAGTCTACTATGCTATCGACATGCTTATTTCAGCTTTCTTATGTGTAGGTTTTGCATGGCATATCATATTTTTACTTTCAACTTGTCTGTCTTTATATATATTTAAAATATATTTCTTCTAAAATGTGTCAGATTGGATCTTGTTTTTTGTATTCATCTGATGACCTCTGATTTTTTTTTTAATTTTTTTTTTTAACGTTTATTTATTTTTGAGACAGAGAGAGACAGAGCATGAACGGGGGAGGGGCAGAGAGAGAGGGAGACACAGAACTGGAAGCAGGCTCCAGGCTCTGAGCCATCAGCCCAGAGCCTGACGCGGGGCTCGAACTCACGGTCCGTGAGATCGTGACCTGAGCTGAAGTCGGACGCTCAACCGACTGAGCCACCCAGGCGCCCCAAGATGACCTCTGATTTTTAATTGAAGTGTGTAATCCATTTTAATTTCACATAGGGTTGATATGCTATTTGTTTTCCCCTTGCCACCTTTGTTTGTTATTCTAAGTTTCCTCATGTCCTGTCTTGTTATGGATTAATGTATATTATAAATACCTGTTATTGAGTAATAATTATTATTTATCACTAGAATTAATTATAAATATTAAAATATTACATTATTGATTTTTATTGTATTACTTATATAAATTTGTTCCATTAATGTTTTGAATTAATATTATTTTATTTTATATATAATATAAAAATTTTTAAGTGGTATAATTCCATTATTACATCTCCCATCTGTTGTGATATTTTTGTCATATATTTTGCTTCTAAGTATGTTATAAACTGTAAATGTGTATATGTTACTTTGCTTTGAACCAGCAATTGATGTTTAGTGGATTTAAGAAAAGAAAAGGTGCAATATTTTATATTAATCCATATATTTACCATTCCCAGTTCTCCTTTCTTCCTATCAATCTGAAATTCCAACTTCTCACATTTCCCTTTAGCTTGAACTTCTTTAAACAGTTTTCCTTTGAGATTCTGCTAGCACCAAATTCTCTCAGCTTTCACTTATTTAAAATGTCTTTATCTTTCATTTTTGAAACACATATATTCTTAAGTTTATTTATTTATTTTGAGAGAGAGAGAGAGGGAATGTGCCTGCAAGATATGCAGAGAGAGAGAGAGAGAGAGAGAGAGAGAGAGGCGAGAATCCCAAGCAGGGCTCTGTGCTGTCAGTAGGGAGCCCGACAAGGGGTTGGAACTCCACATATCCGTGAGATCATGACCTGAGCCAAAAATCAAGAATCAGATGCTTAACCAACTGACTGAGCCACCGAGGCACCTTGAAACATATTTTTTTGTCAGATATAAAATAACAGGTTGACTTTTTTCTTTTAACCCCTTAGCAGTGTTATTCATTGTTTTTTGAATTCCAATTTTTTTTGATGAAAGATCAGATGACATTCTTAATTTTATCTTTGCTCTTATTTTTTTTAATTTGTCTTTGTTTTTCAATAATTTGGCAAGTATGTGTTTACATGTGGAGTTCTTTATATTTAATTTTTGTGGTGTTACTGAAATTGTTTTTGATCAAATTTGAAAATCTTAGTACAAATTTTCTTTAAATATTTTTCCTATCCTATTCTCTTTTCTTTGGAGATTCTAATTAATTCATGATAGATGGCTTGAAGCTGTGCCACAGGTCATTCTTCTGTTTTCTCCAGGATTCACTTTAGGTGGTTTTATGGACTAGTCTTCAATGTTACTAATCCTTTATTCTTTTAGGTAAAATTTGCCAATAATACCATCTAATATATTTTTTGTTTCATATATTGCATAGATTATTTTATGTAGCTTTAAAATCTCCCTTAAATTTCTCAATTTCTCCTCCCATTATGTCACATCAGTCTGAATCTATAGTCTTTAACATATTATCCATAGTTATTTTAAAATTCCTACCTACTAATTCTAACATCTGGTTTAACTATGGATATTTATTTGTTCACTTATTTTTCTTTTGACTATGAGTCACATTTTACTGTTTCTTTTCATTTTGTATCTTCCTCTGAAGTTTTGTACATTATATTAACAATTAAGTTAGTCGCAGATCACCTTGAATTTTGAGGCTTTTTAAAAATACTCCATTTTATTGTTTGGTTTGGTTTGGTTTTCCTGAAGACTCAATGGTAGTCCCAAATATCTCTGACTAGAGATATTTGCTTATACCTATGTGTACTGATCAAAGCTGCCTACAGAAATCTATCATTGCCCCAAAATATGGATTATCCTTTCTTTTCACTTTTTATAAATTAATTAATTAATTTACTTTTAATTTACATCCAAGTTAGTTAGCATATAGTGCAATAATGCTTTCAGGAGTAGATTCCAGTGATTCATCCCCTATGTATAACACCAAGTGCTCATCCCAACAAGTGTCCTCCTTAATGCCCCTTACTCGTTTAGTCCATCCTCCCACCTACAGCCCCTCCATCAACCCTCAGTTTGTTCTTTGTATTTAAGAGTCTCTTGTGTTTTGTCCCCCCCCCCATTTTTATATTATTTTTGCTTCCCATCCCTTGTGTTCATATGTCTTGTATCTTAAATCCCACATTTGAGTGAAATCATATGATATTTGTCTTTCTCTGACTGACTTATTTTGCTTAGCATAATACCTTCTAGTTGCATCTACACTGTTACAAATGGCAAGATTTCATTCTTTTTGACTGCTGAGTAATACTCCATTGTATATATACATATATATACCACATCTTCTTTATCCATTCATATGTCAGTGGACATTTGGGCTCTTTCCATACTTTGGCTACTGTTGATAGCGCTGCTATAAACAGTGGGGTGCATGTGCCCCTTCGAAGCAGCACACTTGTATCCCTTTGATCTATACTTAGTAATGCAATTGCTGGGTCATAGGGTAGTTCTATTTTTACTTTTTTCAGGAACCTGCATACTGTTTTACATAGTGGCTGCACCAGTTTGCATTCTCACCAGGAGTGCAGAAGAGATCCTCTTTCTCCAAGTCCTCACCAACATCTATTGTTGCCTGAGTTGTTAATTTTAGCCATTCTGACAGGTGTCAGGTGGTATCTCATTGTGGTTTTGATTTGTATTTCCCTGATGATGAATGATGTTGAGCATTTTTTCATGTGTCTGTTAACCAACTGGATGTCTTCTTTGGAGAAGTGTCTATTCATGTCTTTTGCCCATTTCTTCACTGGTTTATTTGTTTTTTGGTTGTTGAGTTTGATAAGTTCTTTATACATTTTGGATACTGACCCTTTATCTGATATGTCATTTGCAAATATCTTCTCCAATTCCATTGGTTGCCTTTTAGTTTTGCTGATTGTTTCCTTTGCAGACCCATAACCAGTAAAGAAGTTGAATTAGTAATAAAAAATCTACCAAAAAACAAGAGTCCAGGGCCAGATGGCTTTCCAGGGGACTTCTACCAAACATTTAAAGAAGAGTTAATACCTATTCTCTTGAAGTTGTTCCAAAAAAAAGAACTCATTCTATGAAGCCAGCATTACCTTTATTCCAAAAGCAGACAAAGACCCCACTGAAAAGGAGAACTACAGACCAATTTTCCTGATGAACATGGATGCAAAAATTCTCAACACAGTACTTGCCAACTGGATTCAACAATACATTAAAAGAATTATTCACCATGACCAAGTGGGATTTATACCTGGGATGCAGGGCTGGCTCAATATCTGCAAAACAATCGATGTGATACCTCACATCAATAAAAGAAAGGATAAGAACCACATGATCCTCTCAGTAGATGCAGAGAAAGCACTTGAGAAAATACAGCATCCATTCTTGATTAAAAAAACCCTCAAGAAAGTAGGGATAGAAGGATTATACCTCAAGATAGTAAAAGACATATATGAAAGAACCAACACTGATATCATCTCAATTGGGAAAAACTGAGAGCTTTCCTCCTAAGGTCAGGAACGTGACAGCGATGTTCACTCTCGCCACTGTTATTCAACATAGTATTAGAAGTCTTAGCCTCAGCAGTCAGACAACACAAAGGAATAAAAGGCATCCAAATCGGCAAGGAGGAGTCAAACTGTTACTCTACTCAGACAACATACTCTATAGGGAAAACCCAAAAGATTCCACTAAAAAACTGCTAGAACTGATCCATGAATTCACCAAAGTCATAGGACATAATTTCAATGTACAGAAATCGGTTGCATTCCTCTACACCAATAATGAAGCAACAGAAAGAGAAATCAAGGAGTCAATTCCATTTACAGTTGCACCAAAAACCATAAAATACCAGGAATAAAACTAACCAAAGAGGTGAAAAATCTATACACTGAAAACTATAGAAAGTTTATGAAAGAAATTGAAGAAGACACGCACAAAAATGGAAAGGTCCCATGCTCATGGATTGGAAGAACAAATATTGTTAACATGTCAATACTACCCAGAGCAATCTACATATTCAATGCAACACCTATCCAAATAACACCAGCATTCTTCACAGCGCTAGAACAAAGAATCCTAAAATTTGTACAGAACCAGAAAAGACCCTGAATAGCCAAAACAATCTTGAAAAAGAAAACCGAAGCTGGAGGCATCACATGCCTGGACCTCAAGATGTATTATAAAGCTGTCATCATCAAGACAGTATGGTACTGGCACAAAAACAGACAGCTGGATGAATGGAACAGAACAGAGAACCCAGAAATGGACTCACAAATGTATGACCAACTAATATTTGACAAAGCAGGAAAGGATATTCAGAGGAATAAAGACAGTCTCTTCAGCAAATAAAAAAATGAACCTGACCCACTTTCTTACACCATACACAATAATAAACTCAAAATGGATAAAAGACCTAAGTGTAAGACAGGAAGCCTTCAAAATCCTAGAGGAGAAAGCAGGCAAAAACCTCTTTGACCTTGGCCACAGCAACCTCTTACTTAATACGTCTCTGGAAGCAAGGGAAACAAAAGCAAAAATGAACTATTGGGACCTCATCAAGATAAAAAGCTTCCCTTCATTTCTTAATGGTCATGTTAGTCTCAAGGCTGATTAGTGGGTTGCAGTCACTGGCAATGTTGCAGATTTTTTCATAATTTTGAATTCTTGCCCTATTGAATACCTGATCCACAGAGAGCAAAGGTTGGGGTTTGATTTCTACACTAATTTCAATTCATGCCCTGAAATAATGGAAATACAGGCAAAGCCATTTACCTAAGAGAAATACCAATCCCCTCCCTGACCTGCAAGGGTGTCTTCTCCCATGAAGACTTACATATTACTACAATCTGATGGTTCATTTTCAAAATTCAATGAAATACAGCCTAATCCACAACCATTTTATTATTACATTTTCTTTAAAATTTGAATTACATAACTGCTCCCAGAATGATAGGTATATTTAATACTATTAGATATCAGTCTACAGTACTGAGCATACAGGTAAGGGATAGATTCTCTTTGTCATTCTTGTGCTTTAATCTTATCTACAGCATCAGTAGACCTTTCTCCAGCTTCCCTGACTTTGGTACATTCAGTGGCTGAATATTGGGAACCAAGCAAACAGGTGTATTCTCCTGAGTTTATGGTTCAGAACTGGCACATCCTCTATTCTAGCTGAAGTAGAATAAAATGTTATAATAAAGAAAAACATACATTCTAGACATCTAAAATGTCAAAGAAGTCATGATAGGCAAAGAGCAAGAAAAAGGAAAGTCGGGATGGTGTGTGTGTGTGTGTGTGTGTGTGTGTGTGTCTTCTATTCAAATGCATCTTGAGCATTTTTGACTGCTTTACTTATTTCCGTTTCCAAATATTTTTCTCTATTATTCTACAGAATAATTGTAGCTGAGATAGATATGACTCATCATTTTGGGGAAAATCATACATTTTAATGGAATATTGTTCTAGTTCAGTTTTTCTTTTAATAACAAATTATTTAATAAAGCTAAATTATTTCCTAATTTTGTGGATATATATGCTGCAGCTGTTCGTTAATAACTGCACATCTATTTATTTTTCTATACTGTAGCACTGAAAAAAATTGAGACTTTTGAAGGGCAAACTGTTTTCATTTCTTTTTTTTAAGCTTATTTATTTACTTTGAGAGAGAAAGAGTGAATGGGGAGGAGCAGAGAGAGAGGGAGAGAGAGAATCCCAAACAGGTTCCACGCCACCAGTGCAAAGAGTGACATGGGCTTGATTCCATGAATTGTGAGATCACGACCTGAGCCAAAATCAAGAAATCAAGAGTCAGATGCTTAACCAACTGAGCCACCCAGGTGCCCCTGGTTTTCATTTCTTAAAAGTCTTGTATTTGATAGTTTCTTCCTGTATCCCATTATAAACTGAAGCACAGGTGCTTTAAAATATATTTTTGTTGCACCTTTGTATTGTGCCATTTGTCAAATTCTAAGAGGATTCCAAGATATTTTTTTCTTTATTCCTGGTATAGAACTAAGAATGAATTGGAATTTAGAACAAATAAAACCATTATCAAATTAAAAAAAAATAAACTGTATGAACCATTCCTTCTACATATACGTATTTTGAAGTTTATTACATTTACTTTTCTGCTCCCCTTGCTTTTCTATGTGGCTGGAAAATTCAGAAGGCCATAAGCTTCATCATTCTTCAACTACGCATTTCCCCTTTCCACCTGCTACATCATAACAACACTTTGATGGATTGCCCACCTGAGTTTTTTTTGTTTTTTTTTCTCCTATTAGCAAATATGTGACTGGGAGTTAAGAGGCAGAGATAGGACATAAAGATGCCCAGCCTAGAAGATGAATCATGATTATTCTAACCCTACTAGGGAAATCCTGTTCTTTTATACCAGTCTATAATAGACATGGCCCAGATTCAACTAATGAAATGGAAAAGTCTGTCAGGGAAGGCAGGTATGGGCAATTTTTCTCTTCCTAGTAAGAAGATGCATGGAAAAATCAGAGTTTTTTGTTTTGTTTTGTTTTGTTTTTGCATCCATCATTTTTCTTGCTGCTTAGGAAGCCATTCTATGAAGAAGTGATGCTTCACACTACAGTCACCATTAGAATAGATATGACCTAAACATTAAAGAAAGAGGGAAACACTTTATCCTTTGTTGATATAATTAAACTGTTGTCTCAACTCTAGAATTGAAGTTTTTAAGACTTCTTGTGATGTAAAAAATAATATGGCTATCTAGAATGTGACGGTTTGTAGGTATCATAGAGAAGGTGTCCTAATTGAAAAAGAGCTTATAAAATAGGTCAGGGTCAGCTTAGTTATAAAAATTATAGGGAACACTGCCACTATGTCTCCATTCCTCTGGCACTGGTGGTCTTGACTTTTTATATAATTGAAGTAGTGTGCTTTCAGATTTGGGAATGGGTTTTGGAAAAATAGCAGATACTTGATTAGTTCAGCTCTGGGAGTAGACTGTCCCCAGTTTAGTTAAAGACATGTGCCATGTCATATATGTAGACCAGACAAGTAGAATTCTGTACTGAAGTTCTGGAATTTGGGTTCATAAAGCAGCTTGTTTAGTTGAATATTGTTTCTTTATTTTCTATCTATCTTTCTATCTATCTATCTATCTATCATATATCTGTCTCTCTATATCTATTATCTAATCTCTTCATCCATTCTTTGGTAACATAACTGGGATTCAGTTAGATTTGGTTGTGCCATTCTAGATTTGGAGTATTGCTAGATGCCCTGAATAGATACCATCATAACTTTTATATCCATTTTTCAAACATTAGGATATACCAGTAATATAAGATATGTAACTTAGTAACCCAAATTAAAAATATTCCAAAGCATTGTAGCCCAAGCCTCAGATATTCTGTTTCAATCTTAAAGTCATTATGATTCTGCCAAACAAGGTCTCAAACCCTTTGTATAGAGGAACTGTCCACTTCTGGCCCCCTTTTTAACTATCTGAAAACTTAAAGATCATTACAGAGTAGTTCTGGGAGTTTTATAGGAATACTGAAGATTGACAGTGCCATTGAACTTGGAGTCATTGAGAAGAAATGAAAACATTTGGGCAGAATAATAAGGATTAAAACTGGAATTGAATAAAGTGGAAGGTGGTCCTTTTAAAAAGTTTCGTTATCTTCTATGGAATCTGCTAAAGTCAAGAAGGGACGTAGAGTAAGGTGAAGTGACAATAACTGAGTGACCTGGGGTGCCCGGGTGGCTCAGTTGGTTAAGCATTTGACTTCAGCTCAGGTCACGATCTCACAGTTTGTGAGTTTGAGCCCCATGTGGGACTCTGTGCAGACAGTTTGGAGCCTGGAGCCTGCTTCAGATTCTGTATCATCTTCTCTCTCTGCCCCCCTCTGCTCTTGCTTTCTCTCTCTCTCTCTCAAAAATGAATAAACGTTAAAATTTTTTTTAAGGGTTCCGGAAGATGGCGGTGTAGGAGGACGCGGGGCTCACAGCGCGTCCTGCCAATCACTTAGATTCCACCTACACCTGCCTAAAGAACCCAGAAAACCGCCAGAGGATTAGCAGAAGGGAGTCTCCGGAGTCAAGCGCAGACTAGAGGCCCACGGAAGAGGGTAGGAAGGGCGGCGAAGCGGTGCGCGCTCCACGGACTGGTGGGAGGGAGCCGGGGCGGAGGGGCGGCTCGCCGGCCAAGCAGAGCCCCCCCGAGTCTGGCTGGCAAAAGCGGAGGGGCCGGACAGACTGTTCCGACAGCAAGCGCGACTTAGCGTCTGGGAGGTCATAAGTTAACAGCTCTGCTCGGAAAGCGGGAAGGCTGGAGGACAAAGGGAGGGAGAGCTGCTGAGCCCCCAGACGGCAGAGCTCAGCTTGGCGGGGAACAAAGGCGCCAGCGCCATCTCCCCCGCCCATCCCCCAGCCAAAATCCCAAAGGGAACCAGTTCCTGTCAGGGAACTTGCTCGCTCCGCGCAAACACCCAACTCTGTGCTTCTGCGGAGCCAAACCTCCGGCAGCGGATCTGACTCCCTCCCGCTGCCACAGGGCTCCTCCTGAAGTGGATCACCTAAGGAGAAGCGAGCTAAGCCTGCCCCTCCACCCCCCGTGCACCTTGCCTACCCACCCCAGCTAATACCCCAGATCCCCAGCAACACAAGCCTGGCAGTGTGCAAGTAGCCCAGACGGGACACGCCACCCCACAGTGAATCCCGCCCCTAGGAGAGGGGAAGAGAAGGCACACACCAGTCTGACTGTGGCCCCAGCGGTGGGCTGGGGGCAGACATCGGGTCGGACTGCGGCCCCGCCCACTAACTCCAGTTATACACCACAGCACAGGGGAAGTGCACTGCAGGTCCTCACCACGCAAGGGACTCTCCAAAATGACCAAACGGAAGAATTCCCCTCAGAAGAATCTCCAGGAAATAACAACAGCTAATGAACTGATCAAAAAGGATTTAAATAATATAACAGAAATTGAATTTAGAATAATAGTCATAAAATTAATCGCTGGGCTTGAAAACAGTATACAGGACAGCAGAGAATCTCTTGCCACAAAGATCGAGGGACTAAGGAACAGTCATGAGGAGTTGAAAAACGCTTTAAACGAAATGCAAAACAAAATGGAAACCACGACGGCTCGGCTTGAAGAGGCAGAGGAGAGAATAGGTGAACTAGAAGATAAAGTTATGGAGAAAGAGGAAGCTGAAAGAAAGAGAGATAAAAAAATCCAGGAGTATGAGGGGAAAATTAGAGAACTAAGTGATACACTAAAAAAAAAATAATATACGCATAATTGGTATCCCAGAGGAGGAAGAGAGAGGGAAAGGTGCTGAAGGGGTACTTGAACAAATTATAGCTGAGAACTTCCCTGAACTGGGGAAGGAAAAAGGCATTGAAATCCAAGAGGCACAGAGAACTCCCTTCAGACGTAACTTGAATCGATCTTCTGCACGACATATCATAGTGAAACTGGCAAAATACAAGGATAAAGAGAGAATTCTGAAAGCAGCAAGGGATAAACGTGCCCTCACATATAAAGGGAGACCTATAAGACTCGTGACTGATCTCTCCTTTGAAACTTGGCAGGCCAGAAAGGCTTGGCACGATATCTACAGTGTGCTAAACAGAAAAAATATGCAGCCAAGAATCCTTTATCCAGCAAGTCTGTCATTTAGAATAGAAGGAGAGATAAAGGTCTTCCCAAACAAACAAAAACTGAAGGAATTTGTCACCACGAAACCAGCCCTACAAGAGATCCTAAGGGGGATCCTGTGAGACAAAGTACCAGAGACATCACTACAAGCATAAAACATACAGACATCACAATGACTCTAAACCCATATCTTTCTATAATAACACTGAATGTAAATGGATTAAATGCGCCAACTAAAAGACATAGGGTATCAGAATGGATAAAAAAACAAGACCCATCTATTTGCTGTCTACAAGAGACTCATCTTAGATCTGAGGACACCTTTAGATTGAGAGTGAGGGGATGGAGAACTATTTATCATGCTCCTGGAAGCCAAAAGAAAGCTGGAGTAGCCATACTTATATCAGACAAACTAGACTTTAAATTAAAGGCTGTAACAAGAGATGAAGAAGGGCATTATATAATAATCACAGGGTCTATCCACCAGGAAGAGCTAACTATTATAAATGTCTATGCGCCAAATACCCGAGCCCCCAGATATATAAAACAATTACTCATAAACATAAGCAACCTTATTGATAAGAATGTGGTCATTGCAGGGGACTTTAACACCCCACTTACAGAAATGGATAGATCATCTAGACACACAGTCAATAAAGAAACAAGGGCCCTGAATGATACATTGGATCAGATGGACTTGACAGATATATTTAGAACTCTGCACCCCAAAGCAACAGAATATACTTTCTTCTCGAGTGCACATGGAACATTCTCCAAGATAGATCATATACTGGGTCACAAAACAGCCCTTCATAAGTTTACAAGAATTGAAATTATACCATGCATACTTTCAGACCACAATGCTATGAAGCTTGAAATCAACCACAGGAAAAAGTCTGGAAAACCTCCAAAAGCATGGAGGTTAAAGAACACCCTACTAACGAATGAGTGGGTCAACCAGGCAATTAGAGAAGAAATTAAAATATACATGGAAACAAACGAAAATGAAAATACAACAATCCAAACACTTTGGGATGCAGCGAAGGCAGTCCTGAGAGGAAAATACATTGCAATCCAGGCCTATCTCAAGAAACAAGAAAAATCCCAAATACAAAATCTAACAGCACACCTAAAGGAAATAGAAGCAGAACAGCAAAGGCAGCCTAAACCCAGCAGAAGAAGAGAAATAATAAAGATCAGAGCAGAAATAAACAATATAGAATCTAAAAAAACTGTAGAGCAGATCAACGAAACCAAGAGTTGGTTTTTTGAAAAAATAAACAAAATTGACAAACCTCTAGCCAGGCTTCTCAAAAAGAAAAGGGAGATGACCCAAATAGATAAAATCATGAATGAAAATGGAATGATTACAACCAATCCCTCAGAGATACAAACAATTATCAGGGAATACTATGAAAAATTATATGCCAGCAAATTGGACAACCTGGAAGAAATGGACAAATTTCTAAACACCCACACTCTTCCAAAACTCAATCAGGAGGAAATAGAAAGCTTGAAAAGACCCATAACCAGCGAAGAAATTGAATCGGTTATCAAAAATCTCCCAACAAATAAGAGTCCAGGACCAGATGGCTTCCCAGGGGAGTTCTACCAGACATTTAAAGCAGAGATAATACCTATCCTTCTCAAGCTATTCCAAGAAATAGAAAGGGAAGGAAAACTTCCAGACTCATTCTATGAAGCCAGTATTACTTTGATTCCTAAACCAGACAGAGACCCAGTAAAAAAAGAGAACTACAGGCCAATATCCCTGATGAATATGGATGCAAAAATTCTTAATAAGATACTAGCAAATCGAATTCAACAGCATATAAAAAGAATTATTCACCATGATCAAGTGGGATTCATTCCTGGGATGCAGGGCTGGTTCAACATTCGCAAATCGATCAACGTGATACATCACATTAACAAAAAAAAAAGAGAAGAACCATATGATCCTGTCAATCGATGCAGAAAAGGCCTTTGACAAAATCCAGCACCCTTTCTTAATAAAAACCCTTGAGAAAGTCGGGATAGAAGGAACATACTTAAAGATCATAAAGGCCATTTATGAAAAGCCCACAGCTAACATCATCCTCAACGGGGAAAAACTGAGAGCTTTTTCCCTGAGATCAGGAACACGACAGGGATGCCCACTGTCACCGCTGTTGTTTAATATAGTGCTGGAAGTTCTAGCATCAGCAATCAGACAACAAAAGGAAATCAAAGGCATCAAAATTGGCAAAGATGAAGTCAAGCTTTCGCTTTTTGCAGATGACATGATATTATACATGGAAAATCCGATAGACTCCACCAAAAGTCTGCTAGAACTGATACATGAATTCAGCAA